>NC_081420.1:15575573-15623073 GCF_949786415.1 Peromyscus eremicus
ACAGGAAGAATCCATTTCAAGTGTCAAGAAAAAAAATTAAAGAAAAAATGAAAAAATGAAAAGAAAAGAACGCACAATCTAATTTAAGTTGGTCAGCAAACTTCTGCTGTGCTATTTTTATATCTATTTTATGGCAGATGAAAATGAACTTTAGAGATTACACATGTAGTACATGGCAAAGCCTAGGCTTTAATACTTAATTATTTAGGGCAAAACCCCATATTGCTATCCTGAATTCAATGGACAAATCAAATTCGGTCACAGGGGTCAGTGTAGAATCTGAGTTCTGTTCCCTGAGCTTTGATGTCTTTTCCCCATGGATTGCTGAGTGTTATCCCTCAACACATTTTATAGGAATGGTTAACAGCCTTTCCCCCTCTTCTCTTCTCCCACCCTAATAATGTCATGTGACCATAGTGTCTGTCTTAGACAGCTTTCCACCACTATGACTAAATACCCAAGAGGTATTTGTAAGGTATTTGTATTATTTTGTAAGGGAGCAAGGTTTATCTTTGGCTCATGGTTCTAAAGACTACAGCTTGTGGTCAGTTGGCTTCATTGCTTTTGGGACTGTGGTAAGGCGGAACTTCTTGTGTGTGAGGGGGTATGGTGGGAGAAACCTACTTACCTTACCATCAATGACCCAACTTCCTTTCACTCCACAGCCTAAATATTCCACTTCACTGCAAGAGCACCAGTGGCTGAGGACCAACCCTGCAACATAGGAGCTTCACGCAGAGTTGAAGTGGAGGGATAAATGGTTACACATATAGTTCTCTATCTACCAAGTTGATAGTTTCATAAATTTCCCCATCCTTTTACTTGAGTCAAGTCTGAGCCTCCAAATCCACCCCACGACAGTCTCTTTAGCTGCCTATTGTTAAATAAGTTAACTCACACAGAATCTGAGTTATCTCATTTAACAATAGGCACCAGCAGCAAGACCACAGACTTCAAGAAACATCAGCTCATTGAGAGCAGGAAATAGGTGTTCATTTATCTCCTTTCCTGGGTGATCTGATCTTCAGCTGGCACCAAGAGACACTTTATTCCATGCTCTAATTACATATGTATATGTATATTATTTCTAATTACATGTGTACATGTGAGCTCTGGGACAAGAGAACTGGAACTCTATTCTCTTTATTTTCCACACAACGAACTAACTTGTTCTTTTTTTTGTTTTGTTTTGTTTTTTTGAGACAGGGTTTCTCTGTGTAGCTTTGCGCCTTTCCTGGAACTCACTGTGTAGTCCAGGCTGGCCTCGAACTCACAGAGATCTTCCTGCCTTTGCCTCCCGAGTGCTGGGATTAAAGGCGTGCATCATCACCACCTGGCTAACTTATTCTTTTAACATATATTTAAACACAGTATTGATATCAATGCTTCCAACACAAACTTCAAAGCATTTAAAAAAATTTTTCCTTTACAATTTATTAATATCTCTTTACTTAAGAATTTACTCATTACTGGTGCTGGAGAGGTGGCTCAACAGTTAAGACCACTTGCTACTCTCGCAGAGGACCTGAGTTTGGTTTCCAGAACCCACAGGGCAGCCCATGGCCATCTGTAATTCTAGCTCCAGGGGATCCAAAGGTACCTTCTGGCCTCCAGAGGCACTGCACACTCTGCAGGCATATGGTTCACAGATATACATTCAGCCAAAGACTCACACACACAAAATAAAAATAAATATTTAAGAATTGACTTACTACCAGCAGGATACCCTCACGAAGGAAACAATCACCTATGGCCACACAGACAAGAATGCTAGCTTGCCTTTTTATCTCAGATGATCAATGTAGTCTATATATACCCACAGCTTCACTGCAACTGTTTTTCACTTTATATCGTGAAGGAAGGTCCTTTTTTAAAAGCTGGTTTTACAATGTATGGCCGTTCAATTGCAAATGCCATCAGTGAGTCCCCTTTTCTTCTTTTTACAAACACTGTGGCTAGTTTTTTGTTTTGTTTTTTAAGAAAAGAAAACATATGCAATACTTGCCCTCTGAATTATAGTGCTGCTTCTTGTGATATCCTCATGCCTTGGATTTTGATTTTTTTTTTTCATTTCACCTCCAAAATTGCGTTGAAAACATCTGCTAAGGACTTATTTAAACAGCTAGTTAATGCTTTATAAAGCTCAGAGGTGCGCCCATCTGTTCCAGGAGCGTTGTCTTCTCTCAAGAGCTATGTCATATTTTCTACCCGTCTGACAGCTGGTTTTTGCCTCAAAACTCTTAATTTCTCTTTATATCTAGTAGTGGTATGGCGCCTTACTTCACAACTGACAACGGATGTTTTCCCGTGTTGTTTAGCTCGGAGCATACCTGAGAACAAGCAAGCCATTTCCTCTCCTTCCTAGTCTTATACCTACGTCTCGTTTTGTCTTAAGTATTGCTTTTATTTTTTCAACTAGCATTCTCATTTTGGGGTGTGTGTGTGTGTGTGTGTGTGTGTGTGTGTGTGTGTGCCAGTGTGTATGTCTTCATAACATATAAATGAGGATGTAGTCCTGATAGGTTTAACCTCCAGAATCTTGCTTCATAGTCCAATCTGATATGCAGTCTCAATGACAACCTCTTTAGTTTATACCTGGTCCATCGGAGACATTTGTATAGACCTCGATGGAGAGTGAAAGGTTGTCTCAATATCAATCCTACCTCTATAGATCACTTCAGCTTTCTCCATGATGAAGTAGGACCAGTCTTTGTATTATCTCATCAAAATAAACCCATCTCTAGACATTGAGAGAGTCCTAAAGAAGCTCTTATCCACCCTTGAGGTGACAAAGCCCTTCTTTCCTCCACCCTTTTCTAGGTGGACATACGTAAGATAGATCTTAGTCTATTTAAAATTGTTGTAACCGCTGGGTGGTGGTGGCGCACGCCTTTAATCCTAGCACTCGAGAGGCAGAGGCAGGCGGATCTCTGTGAGTTCGAGGCCAGCCTGGGCTACCAAGTGAGTTCCAGGAAAGGCACAAAGCTACACAGAGAAACCTTGTCTCGAAAAACCAAAAAAAAAAAAAAAAAAAAAAAAAAAAAAAAAAAAAAAAAAAAAAATTGTTGTAACCAAATACTTGAGACTAAGTAATTGATTTAAAAAATTAGAAATATATTTGGTTCTTAGTTCCAGAAGTTGGGAAGCCCAAGAACTTGGTTCCAGCAGCATCCAGTTAGGACTTCATACTGCGTTATAAAATGGTGGAGGACATAACTTTGTGAACAAGCATGCTAGCACTGGTGTCTCATCCTTTTGTTATAAAGCCACCAGTGCCATCTTGGAACTATTCCTGCCATGATCTCATCTAGTTCTGACTGCTCCCCAAGGGTCCCACCAGATCACACCACCAGGAGAATGACACGAATGTGGAGCCTGAGCTTCCAACAGATGAACTTGGGTGGACATGTTCAACGGCAGCAGCGTCACAACTGCCGTCTAGACTGTTCGCTGCTCTTGTCTTCCTCAGCCCGTCCTTTCATGCTCTCACAGTAAGTAGGAGGGCACAGGAATTACAGCCATGCTCTCCTGGTTTGTTTTTAAACTCTGCATGTGGGGAGCTGACTCATACTCTTTAGCATATCTGTTACTAGTTGTCCTGGAACATTGGTTGACAGAGGCAAAGTGAATTCTGATTTAACACTGTTGCACACCTCTCTGCAATTTCATTAGAGTGACAGAAATCTCGCTGTCATCCTTTGTGTCCTGCCATCATTGCAGAAAACGTGGATGCCATCTCATATCCACCGACTCTGCCAGAGCTGGAAGAGTCGTTTACCCTGGGTGGGGCCTATTTGTGCTCTGATATAAGACTCATAATCCCCTTAGTCCTCCTGCAGGTGGACTGCCCATTCTCCTGGTCTCCATGAGTCTCCTACAGGCAGATACATCTTCACTCTCAGCTTTCCTTGGCCTCCTCACATACAGGGGACACAGGAAGGGGAGGCCAGACCATTCACACTGACTTAACCTTTGGAGACTTTTTATTTTAGGCTTAATTTGGGGATTTAAAATAAAGGTATATCTGACTCAGGTTTGTCTAAGAAAACAGCGTTCTGTCTCTAGGACTGAATTCTTTCTGAAAACAGAGCTCTTGTGTCTCAGAAACCAACCACAATTTTCAATCTGGTCTCCAACCAAGGAAAACATTGTCCATCCCAGTGAGTTAAATACAAGACTATGTGTGAAGATTCACATGTACGTGCATACACACACACACACACACACACACAGCATGCATATATATATATATATGTAAACACATAATAAACACACATATACACATAATATATATGCATACATACATAACACACATACACACAATATATGCATGTACAAATATATAAACACACACACGCACATGCACACACACACACACACATTATCCAACTTCTGTTGATAGATGGCAATTTCTAAGGGCAAACTCAGAGGGAAATGAAAAGCATAGCTATTTTGCTCATCACAAAGAAGCAAAGACCACTCACAGGACCCTCCCATGCACACAGACAATGAGAACCATGTTTCTCTATAGGCCAGTGTCCCAGGAAAGCTGTGACAAGCAAGAACTGATAATGGATCTTGTCTGTAGACTGGGGACATCCCTGCTTCTGAGGACCCATGCTGTCTGAGGGCTGTCTGAGGCAGGAACTGCTTTGTGGGCCAGTTCTGGATCTGCTTAGTGAGTGGAGCTGCAAGCCCGCTGCGAAGCTTGGAGAGAGCGGAGCCTCCGCTGAGCCATGTTTTCTGCAGATGCCCTAAGTGAGCTCAGGTGTCAGAAGTGGTCTCTCCTTAGGGAGTGCCCACGATGGCCATCTCTGGGAGTGGGAATGAAGAGGGCATACATGCCATCTGAAGGACACCTGGACAGACTTGCCCACCACTTCCTTTTCAAAGGCTGAGGCAGAACCAAGGCTTCACTTTGCTGCAGAGCAGATGGAGGTGGAACAGAGGAAAACAGGCTTTCTTGTGTGTTCTGGGGAAGTTCCAGCATTTCCACTGTACCCCCAGCTCTTGAGCTGTATTCACAAAAGAGACAAGGTACAAATCAAAGACTCATTGTGTGGTAAGACTGTGTGGTAGGACTGTGTGGTACACAATTCCTTCTAACTTTGGGAACCACTGAGGCTCTTCCTGAGACACTGTAGACAGTTCCCTGTAAGAACAGGGTGCAACATACAAACTGTGAAAACAGTTTAATTTCAGTGATTCTGAATAAAAACTAAATGCTTTTCTGTTCTCATTTAATGCTGGCATTGCGGAACACAAGAGTGTACAAAAATTCATGCTAAGAGTTTAATTATTTTATATTTACTTGGGACAACAATTTTTTGTTTTCTTTTTCTTTTATTTTTAAAGATTTATTTAGTTATGTATATGAGTGTTCTATCTGCATGTACACCTTTATGCCAGAAGAGGACATCAGATCCTACTATAGATGGTCGGGAGCTACCATGTGGTTGCTAGGACTTGAACTCAGGACCTTAGGAAGAGCAGCCAGTGCTCTTAATGGTGGAGCCATCTCTCCAGCCCTTGTTTTGTTTTCTTTAAACAAAGTTTTATTCTGTAACTTAGGCTGGCTTGACCTTGCTATCTCCCTGTAGCTGTCTCCTGAGAGCTAGGATTATAGACATGTGTCATTGTGCATGGCTTTATTCAGAATAACTTTAAATAGTTAAAAAAAAAAGGACAAAAACATGCTTAATTAAGAAGGACCACAATGGGGGAAGAAAGGAAGGGTTAGTGACGTGTTAATGGCACTTCCTCTGCCTCTGGAACAATGAAGCCACATGTTCGTTTTGTGCTGGGCTCCAAAATCTACATGGTTAACCGTGGTGGGATGCCTGGCTTCTCGCCCTCAAGAAAGACCGAAGCCGACATGCACCCAGCAAAGGGGATGGATGCATTCTCTTCTAGAGACATTCAACAATGCAGGAATCAAACTTGCACAGGCCAAGGAGCACCCCAAGAAATAGCAAGCTTTTCTCCCCTTCAGTCCCCAGAGGCGCTCATTAGATGATACCCCATCTCATCCCAGGCTCTGGATTTCCCCCTGCTTCTGGACTTTTAATATAAACAGCCAAGAACCTCAAATATCAGAGCAAAGCTTCCAATCGAAAGAGTCATCAGATAAACATCACGTCTCTGGGGGAAATGGGAGATGTGAACGAGTTATTTGACATGATCCAGCATTTAAAAAAAAATATATGACTGAAATTATTGCACAATTTTTGGGAAAGTACTGTGGCTGGTGCTAGAAAATGAGCAGTAACTCTCCCAAAGTGAGATGAAGACCGATGGTGAAGGGGAAGGAGACAATTAATATGCACTAGCACCTGGCCTCCGGAGAGCCCGTACAGTGAAAGCACTGGGTGTTGATTTGTTTTATAGTGCCGGAGATCGAACCCGGGACCTCATATGTGCTACACAAACACACTGCCACCATTAATAAAATTATCACAAAACTATATTTGGAAGCCGTGACAAGAATATGTAGAGATGAACCAACTTTTCACTCAGCCTAAGCGGAGGGCAGCAGGTGTTTTCTAACACTGATAAGTCAAAGACTCCCAGTATTAAGCATATGACTGAAGAACAGAGAGGTGAATTTCAAAAGAAACAAACAGATTAAATGTGATTACTCAGCTAGGCATCCAGTTCATGCCTGTGATTCACACACTTGGGAGGATGAGGCAGGAGGGCTGCTGTGAATGAGGTCTACTACTGGGCTACTTAGTGAGTTCCAGGCAACCATGGGGTACAGTGTGAGACTGTGGATTTTTTTTTTTTGTTTTCTTTTTTAAAGTGATTACTTCCAGGGGCAGGGCTGGAGGCCAGAGTGACTGATGAGAAGTCAAGGGAAGGAATCTCTCTTGTATTGTTTGTGTCCACCTGGTTTTTAATATGATAACTCTAGTAAAAGAAAGGCAAAGACCAGAACAAGAAAATGGTGCTGGTTCTCCCATAGAACTTCTGGAAGGTTGAATATCCACATCTAGTAGTTGAGAGGGAACACATACAATCCTGACGAGAACAGGGCTATCCCTCATTGTGATGATATTTTTTTTGTGCTCTATTAAATAAAGCTTGCCTGGAGGTCAGAGGAAAAAAGCCAGCCATTATAAGTAAACACAAAAGTCATGCGATGTCAGCACATGCCTTTAATCCTATCACATGGGAGGCAGGGATCTGTCTGGATCTATGTGAGCTCAAGGTGACACTGGGAACAGAGCCAGGTGTGGTGAGACAGGCCTTAAATTCCAGCACTAGTTAACCATGGAGGTCTGGAGGTCTGTACAGACAGACAGGAAGTGACAGAGCTGGGCAGGAAGAGGAAGTGATGTAGCTGGACAAATCAGATGGCAGAGCAGGAAGGCATATAGGTGTGGGTAGGCAGGAAGTATCTCCCTTTTTAGAAGCTGCAGAGTTGGTGAGGTAAGGTTAGCTGTGGCTGTTCCTATTCCTCTGATCTCTCTCAGGCTTTAACCCCAATTTCTGGCTCTGAGTTTTTATTAATAAGACCATTTAGAAAATTGTTTATACCTCATAGACAGTGGAAGCCTCAAATGGTACTGCCTGTACCCCAGGTCACTGGAAGTCACAGTGGACAGTACATATACATATTCTCTGCCCTTTCTGTATCTTTCCATCATGGTCACCAGGTTCAACACCTTGAGTGGTTGCACCTGATTGGCTGAGGCTAGACCATGTGCTCCCAAACCACTGCCAGTTTCATGAAACTCACTGAAAAAAAAATGGCATTTAGGCTTCTTTACAGGGAGGAGTGTGCTCAGACTTTTAGAAGTTTCCATCTGTGATTGATTGTATGGCATAAAGACCAGCTATTTGTGGAGGCATATGATGGAGTAAAACTGCTCACCTCATGACTAAGAAATGACAGAAAGAGCAGAAGAAACAGGGTTCCATATTCTCATTTGGGGGCATGCTACCAGTCACCCAAAGATCTTCCAATAGGCTCCACCATTTTTGGACATCATTATCAAGGTCATCAGCTTTTATCACATGGAGCTTTTAGGGGACACTGGAGATCTAAACTACAGCCCAGGGAAATTCTGGATGGCATGCTTTGTGTTTATTTGGTTTAGAAAACATTATTTTCCATTAGTTAATTTTTAGTACAGTGATGTATAGCATTCAATAAGAAACCAGGAGGGCTGATAGATGTTTGTCATGTATTTGATCTATTTTCCCAAATTGGGGCATTGTGAAGTGTCAGAGATAGGAAAGAGAAGGAGGTGATGTGTGAGAAAAGTCAACAGTCCTAGAAACAACCCAAGGAAAATGCTGCAGGGGCTAGCCCTGATTGTGTAGTGATTCCATATTCATGTGCATCCATAGTATAGATGCACATATGCAGATACACAGTGATGCCTTGTTTGACTGAGACATTTTCAGCTTTCTAGATCTGCCAAAGTCTCCAAGCTTCCAGGTTTGTTGTGCTGTAAGGTTTTCAACAAACATTTCAGAGGAGCCTCCACCACCTGGATTCAGAGTAATTTGCATTTCCTCTAGTGTGAAGCCAGCTCACCACAGGTATAGGCCTAAGTAATTACAAATATCAGACGCAATTTTAGCAATTGCATGTCTTGTCTGAAAGTGGTATTTTCGGGAAACATAACTTTAGGTGGGGTTGCCGGCATGGGTGCTTGCTTGAAGAATGGAACCCTGGCAGTCCGCAGCTCACAAAGTTTGATCAGCTTAAAACCGTAGGCTGATCCCCGCATTTAATGCAGCTAACAACAACAAAAAAATCATTAACTCAGAATTTGGGTTGGGGGTGGATACGACTTCATGCTGGGTACAGAGGAGAAGCGGATTTAAACAGGTGGCCATGATATTTGGGAAAAGCTGGATTGATTTGAAGCTGCAATTTTTCGAGAAGAACAGAATGTTGATACTAGCAGCGTCTGGCAGGCAGTTTAGTGGAATATTTAGCCTTGCTAGAATCAGGCTTCCTACCCGTCTGATGAGGTTTGCTTCCATAATTGGGTATTTGACAGAAATATAGGAAGTACTATGTGTGTTTATATCGTATGCTGGCCCAAAGTGTGTGTGTGTGTGTGTGTGTGTGTGTGTGTGTGTGTGTGTGTGTGTGTGTTTAAACTTCTACTGTGTTACAATGTCTCTAGGTGGCTTGGGGGTGATGGGTGTGGAGGGGTCACATATGGGAAGAAAGCCAGGAAGGTTCACAATTGATTTGAAGAAAGTGAGACACACTTCTCACCTTTAAATGATGGAATGGGGGCTGGAGAGGTAGCTCAGTGGTTAAGATCCCTTGTATAATCATGAGGACCAGATTTCAGATCCCAACACCCACACAAAAAACTGGGTGTCCTATCTATGCCTGTGACCTCACTCTGAGGCAGGCACAGACAGGAAGACCACTGTGGCTTGCTGGTCTCCAGCATAACTGAGAAAAATACATGTCTCAGAGTAAGGGAAGAGACCCTGCCTCAAAGAAATAGGTGGAGAGTAACAGAGGACAATGCCTGATGTCTTCTGGTTTCCATGTTCTCACAGAGGCACACGCACCCCAACACACAATTGCATCTGCACTCACACATGCACACATACTTTAGACAGATGGATGGATGGATAGATAGATGGACAAATAGACAGACAGACAGATAAATGGTAGATAGGTGACATGAATAGAAAGTTTCTGGGAAGGAAAGCACAAGTCCAAGAATCGAATTGGCTCTTCAGCTTGAGCATTACCTGGTCATGTTACATATGTGATACACGGTCTATTTCACAAGTCTACACAGGCAAGTCTACCCCTTCTCCCAACAATAAGGTTGAGTATGTCATTTAGTCCCTTTTTGCAATTTTGCAAGCCAAACAATTCTCCTCACATCCGTCGTAAACTGTGTAATATGTGAATTGGTCAGATAACTAAGACTGCCTTCCTAATAGTCTAGGATCTTGACTATTTTTTACCTACAAATCAGCACTAAATTTTCTTTGTCTAACCTACACATGATTGTTAATGATGATTTGGAGGTGGCCTCCATCAGTCTCTCCCTTTGGGTTGAAAGTATGTCTACAGTATGTTTTATAATCACCTGGTCTGATGATCAGGTACCCTGTTTCTTTCATAAAGGACTCCTCATAAACATTCCAGCCCATGTCTCTCCTCTGAATTCATTTATTCACCCGGTTGTCATTGTGTTCTCAGTACATGCCAAGTGTGACCAGAGCTAGGGAACAGACAGACATAAGACACTGTCCTTCTCTGGGTCTAGTGGTTTGAGACAATTGAAAAAAAGTGATGCTAAGTGCTGTGAGAGGGATGTGCATGGAGGCTTATGAGGAAAGCCTTGGCCTTTTGATGTAGAAATCAACAGAGCTTCCAGGCAGCTTTAGGTGGGGCGAGAGTGTAGAGGGCTTCTTGTATTTCACAATTAAAAAAAAATCTCATCTGTAGTTATATTTATGCACTCTATTCCATATCTGTTAATATTTATTTAAGATTTCATCTGTGACTATCATGCCTGTCAAAATTTGTCCCTTTATGGATTCTAAAAAACTTAATATTTGCATCCTCATACGTTTCTTCTACGTTTCAAACAGTATTTTCCTGTTTCAGCCTTTTGAGATTCTAATTTTAATTCATTTTGATATCCAGGGGATTGTTTGAAACTTGTATGCTTCCTTTAGTTGCTGTTTGGGTTACACTAGGCAGGTTTTGGTGAGTGGGGTTCTGTGGTTGCTCAACTCAGAACTGGGCTGGAATAAACAGTTACAGTTTGTTTGAGTTGCCCCACGGTTCTCTAACTTGCCTTTCTGAGATCCTGTATGTCATGCCCGTGTGAGGTCCCAGTATTCCTGAATGTGCCCAGGGTCGTTCTCTCTGCAGTGTCTCTTGACCGCTCTTTTTGGCACCCATGACCTCTCTCTGTGTAGCAGCCCCGCTCTCTCCCTGGAGCATCCCCTTGACCTCCTGTACAGTTGTTGTGAAAGGAGCCATAGCATTGCCTCTAATTAGAGCCGACGATGAGGGGAACTGGCAAATGGGTTTGTTTTTCTTCACTATGTTGCCAACATGAGAAATTTCAGTCCTGGAAAAGACCCTTGCCAGAACAACCAGTTAAAACAAGAACAGGATTGCATTTAGATTTCGTCAGAAGATGATGATGTTCCTTATTAAGCGAGGTGGGACGGGGGCTGAGTTGTGTAAATTCATTCTCCCACTCATACAGAGCATAGAGGATCCCCATAAAGCTTGGGTTCAGGTGGACCATCTGGGTGGCATTTCTGAAAATGCCATAGCTCACTCTTCTCTCCCCTCCCCTCCCCTCCCCTCCCCTCCCCTCCCCTCCCCTCCCCTCCCCTCCCCTCCCCTCCCCTCCCCTCCCCTTCTCTTCTCCTCCTTTCTTTCATTTTATTTTTCCTTTCTTTTCTTCCCAATTTCTTTCTCTCTTACTCTCTTTTCTTTCTTTCTCGCAGGGCCTCACTATGAAGCCCAGGCTAGCCTCAAACTCATGGCCTTTCTTCCTCTACCTTCTGCTGGAATTACAGATGTCCACCACTGCCCCTAGCTCCCTTTCTTTCTTAAAACAACGCCATCTTGGTATTGGCAAGATGGCTCTGCAGGTAAAGGCACAAGCCAGATGATCCGAGTCTGATCCCTGGACCCACATGATGGGAAGAGAGGACCAACTCTCCAAAGTTGTCCACTGACCCGTGCACACGCACTGAAGTACACGCACACCCATGTCTACTACCCCACCCCACACAGAAAGAAACGTAACGAAAACTGGCACCTTTGCTTACCAACCTCCCTTCAGGATATGGTGGATCCCTGTTTCATATTGTCTCCCTTATGGAAATTGACCCTGGAGGAAGGATCTAGACCCTGGCAGGTTGGTGCACACATGTAATTACAGCATTTGAAAGTCGAGACAAAAGGATTAGGAATTCAAGGCCAGCCTTAGTTACACAGTGAGTTCAAGGCCATCCTGGACTACCTGAGTCCTTGTCTAAAACAAATAACAAATAAAAAGATTTAGAAACTCTGAGATATCAGTGTGTAATGTCTCCTACACTGCCTCACCAAGTCACATGTGTTTAAAGGGAAGAGTGGTGGATGAGCAACTATTTGGAGGTAGCGACGAGTAGACTTCAGAGGCGGGAGGTGTTTGTCTAGTACCATTTTCCAATGGATAGGGCCTGTGTAGGCAGAACAGGGCTTTGGGACTGGCAGTCACTTGTCTTCGCCCTCCCTTGGGGACAAATAGTGATGTCAAGTCAGTTTTGATCGTCACAATTTAAGTGAGGGTGCTGCTGGTATCCAGGGAGAGGAGGCTTGGGTGAGCCATTCTGAGGACTCACCCATCCCAACAAGAAAGAATTGACCGATAGTGAGGTCTTACCGTCATGGGTAATCTGGGGGATGGCCTGTCCTGTGAGGTTCTGTTATTCTAGGAATCCAAGGTGAGTCAGGAGAAAAGGCTAAGGACAATGACTCGTCTCTGTGCCTTCAGCCCAAGTTAAAGAAGGACAGACATGAAATGAAGTCAGAGATACCAGGCTTCTGTTCTGCTGAAGTTTCCTTTGGGGCCCAAGTGGAGTCATTAGCAAAGTGTGTGTGTGTGTGTGTGTGTGTGTGTGTGTGTGTGTGTGTCCGTCCATTTTGGTTTTCAAGGTATGGTCTCTCACTGGGACCTTGGGCTCTCAAATTAGGTTAGGTTAGCTCAGGCCCTTGGAATCTGTTTCTCTTCCCTCCCTCAGCTCTGGGATTGCAAACCTGCTCTACAGTGCCTGGCGTTTTATTCTAGGGATCAAACTGAGGTCCTTACATTTGCAAGGCCAGCGCTCTGCTGGCGCTCACCTTGCAGCTCCCGTCCAGGCAATTTGACCTTCTTCTTATAAAGTCCTCTTACCAGATTGCTTTCTTGGTGTTGATATATACTTTTTTAACTTCTGGGATTTTTTTTTTTTCCTTACTAACCTAAGAGCATTGATTGTTGAAGATATTAAATAAGATAACACTATGCAAAAGTTCATGGTCCCAGTGTAGAGCCGTCCTGCACTGGGGCTTTAGTTGACCGCCTGCAAGATGAACCTTCGCTGTGTGAATGGGACCATAGGAATTGTTTTCAGCAGCATAGAATTACTGACCAGCCACTGGGGTAATGAGCTGAGTTCACGGGCTTCGATTTGGAGACTGAACACACATCGTCTTTGTGTCTGGGAGGTGTGCTTGTGATTTCCTTTGTCTCTCCCTGCTTTGGGGAGAAGTAAATTTGGCATGGCCTGTGAGTGTTTGCCTCCCCCACACTTTTTTTTTTTTTTTTTCAAGTGTGGAAGCTTTGTAAAATCGCCTTGTTAAAAACAAGCACCATCTTCATGCCTGCTGAAACCCAAGTCTCCTGCGGAGGAGAGGTGATGAACACAGGGGGCGGTGACACCCAGGGCGCAGACAGCCGGGCCCACGCAGGTACACTGGCCGGGCTGGGCAGACAGTGAGGGAGGCCTTTTGTAAAGAGCCTTTTCTATTGTGCCCGGCACCTCCCCCAACCCTGCCCCAGCCGTGAGAAGAGGAGCGTTGTCAATGAGACAGGCCAATTTTACCCTTTTCACACAATAGTACATTACAGACTTTTCCAAGACAGGGCCATTCAGAGCGAATCACCAAATGCGGATGAAAAGGTTTTGATTTGCAAAGGCGCCTCAGCAGCTCTCTTTCTCCGAGCTGGAGGAGGCAGGGAAGGAACCCCCATCCTTTTTTTTTTGGGTCCAGGTGTGCTGGCAAGTTCTGCCTGCTGGAACTGGGTAAATGCACCCTGCTGCCTACAGAGACTTTTGTCTCACCGAGAACCCCAGTGCAGTGGCTCATGAATACCTTATTTGAGGTGGGGAAGAATGGGAAGGTGCTGGTGACTACTGGAGCATCGAAGCTGGAGAAAGGGTAGATCAGAAACTGTAGACTAAACACAACTGAAACACATGCTCAGAAATGTGTGCAGGGCTGGGATGTACCTCAATTGGCAGAGCGCTCACCTACCATGCACAACCCTTGGGTTTGGAAGCCCTGCGTGGCCACAAACCCGGCTTGTGGTAGCACTTGCCTGTAATCCCAGGATTCAGGAGGTGGAAGCTGGAAGACCAAGAGTCCAAGGTCAGTTTGGATTGGAAGAGGCCCTGTTTAATTCACAAAGCAAACAAAACCACAAATTCTCAAGTGGGTTTTATCAAAAAAATAAGAAATGATGAGAGAGAAAAATACAATTAAAAATTTTACAATTAAAACTTTTAGAATTGAAAGGCTTGAAGGACTTTTTATAGGCTTCTTCATCTAAGGCCCTCATTCTATAGATGAAAAAAAAGTCTGTGATTTATACACTGGTATATATGCTATATATAGACAGGTATCTGTTAGAATGGGAATATATGCTCGTGTGTGTGTGTGTGTGTGTGTGTGTGTGTGTGTGTGTGTGTGTGTTTGTGTGTGTGTATTATCTTAATGGGAGGTGGTTTATTCATCCTTTAAATTTGAAATTGAAATCTGGAGTTTGAAGACAGATAATTTTACTTCTCTGGAAAGTATGAGTAATAATGTAGAGCAAATAAGAGAGGCTATTTTAGGGTCATCTAGGAGAAATGAGAGTAGTTAGGTAGGTCACAGGATCACAGGTTATGCAAGGCACAAGCCTCAGAGGGCAGGGAAGCTTGTGTAATGCTGCCATGTGTAGATACTTGACGAGGGTTTGTAGACCACCAGCAGAGGAGGAGAGTGAATTGCACACATTTCTTTCTACAAAGGGAATTCTTCCGTGACCTACCTCTATCATTGCCATTCATTTCGCTAGGCATTGCTCTTATTGACCTGAAAGAGGGGAGTAAAGCCAGTGGATTGATAAATTGGTAATTTCCCTTTCATAATCTTATTTCTGAGTAGCAGAAAGAGCACACGTGTTCAAACAGAGCCTTAGATCGCGTTCACAAACACATTTGGTTTAGGTTGGGGGAGATGTAAAGATGGGCTGGATTTCACATGCTAGGAATGTCTTATCAGCTGCTATCACAGGGATAATGACCGTCATGACTTCAAAAGTTAGAGCCAGGCTTAAACATATTTCTTCATTTAACGAACACAAAAATCTCTATGAAAGAGAGGAAGAAACAGGAGCTCAGAAAACTGGACCTAAGGAGAGTTACTGAAGAGTAGATCTGGGACAACAATGTCAGGGCCATCTCTGACTACCTGGGTCTTAACACGGTGATACTGGATGTATCTGAGCATTGTTCATACTAGGCACCATAGTAAGTAAGATGAACCATTGAGCTGAGAAACACTGATTATTCCCTTCTAGAGGTGAAGAAACAGGGGAAACTGAGTTGCCTGAAGTAGCTCCCTCTACTAGCCCGAGGAATCTACATTATTGGAGCCAGGGCTGACCAGCCAGCTACTGTTTAAATGTCGAGAAATGGGAAGTTTTATATTGTGCTGCTTGAAAGAGTGGTGTTAGGATTTAGAGGGACTTTTTAAGAACTAGCACCAACAATTGCCTCAGCTCCATGTGTTCTGGTGAGATGTAACAAACACCATTGTTAGCAGAGTATAGCAGGATTTATGGCATGTAACTAGGGTATAATTGGGTTAGCTTTGAAGTCTTTCAAGTATAGAAGTTTGAAAATAGTCTAAGCCTTTTTTGAGGCAATTTTACGTTCAGGACTAGGTCGTTTGCTTGATGGAAACTGCTGTGTTTTGCAAGGGGCTCGGTAGAGAAAGGAAGCACTTGGTTTTCATGTACCTTGCTCTCCCACATGCCTAGTCCACCTCTAGCTCTTCCATTTAAAGCCCTAAGCTGCTGTGGACTGTGGACGACATATTTTTTTTTTCATATTTGAACGAGCAGGCCTGCTGTGAAATGTCTTTCTATAAGCCATGAATATGTGTTGCTCTGATTGGTTGATAAATAAAGCTGTTTGGTCAATGGTGAGGCAGAATAAGGTTAGGCAGTACATTCGAACAGGAGAGAGAGGAGAAGAAAGGAGAATGGGACAGATGCTGCTAGCCACTACCAGGAGAGGGAAGATGTAAAAGTACTGCTAAGGCATGAAGCCACGTGGCAATGTATATATTAATAGAAACGGGTTAAGTTATAAGGGCTAGCTAGCAAGAAGCCTGCCATAGGTCGTACACTTTGTAATTAATATAAGCCTCTGTGTATTTACTTGGGTCTGAGCTGCTTGCTATATGACCGGGCAAGACACAAGAAAACTTCTGACTACACAGACCTACTAATCCTTAATTTAAAGTATGTATTTCCAAGGCCCTACCCCTAGACGAAGAACTTTAGCAATTAATGGTTGCTGAGAGAGGGAGACTCGGTGTTCTCTAGGGATGAGCCCCTGATAGGTTATCCGGTCCAAAGTGTCAGCCCTAAACACACACATACACAAGCAACATTAAAGGACCCAGCAAGTTTGTTTACTCTCTCTCTCTGATTCTCCAACCACCCCCATAACTCCCCCCCCCGCCCCCCACACACACTTAATAACTGAAGAAGAGGTCATGAATTTGACAGGGAGTTGGGAGGGCATGGGAGGAGTTGGAAGGGACATAGGGAGGGGTGTAAATGATGTAACTACAATACTAATGAATGAAATTTTCAAAAAATTTTAAATTAAAAAATTTTGAACTGTAGTGGGTAGCCATTCCAGCTTTGATCTGGAAGTTCCAACCCCCATTGAGACTTCGGCAACTGTCATGCATACAAGGCGGGGCCAAGGGAGGCGCCTGGGGACCCGAGATCTGGATCGGCGGGCGCTCTCTCCATTCCGGGAGCCTGGATGGTAGAGGTGGATCAAGCAGAGCTCCAGAGAACACCGCTGGACTGCGATACACCTTCTCCAGACCCCGCGACCTACCTATCCCTTAATTTGTAAGTTACACCATTAAATAAATCTCCTTTAAACTACGTGGAGTGGCCTTAATATTTACACCAATATCTAGCGCCCAACGTGGGGCACGAACCCATGACCCTGAGATTAAGAGTCTCATGCTCTACCGACTGAGCTAAATCCCCAACCCCGGTACCAATATTGAACTATTAGAAAGATGTGTTTCTATGCCTTTCCAACACCTATTTTATAAATGTTAAGTTAACTAGATGTTATGGTTCACATCTGAAATCCCAGCATTCAGGAAGTTGAAGCAGAATCTAAGTTTGAGGCCAACCTGGGCTACATTGAATAATTCTGTCTCAAAAACAAAGAAACATTAAGTTGAATAGTAAACATTAAAATTCAATTTAAAAATCAGAACTTGGACATTCTGTCAGTTTCCAAGCAACACGTGATAACTTGAAAGCCGGTGTCTACAACTCACAAGCAATAGCTGATGTCTTTAACCATGTGAAGTTTGGATACTATTTCCCTACAACCAGCAGTTGCTTGATTTTTGCAAAGTTAAGACAGGAGCCACTGTGAGTTCTGATCTGTTTTGAGAAATGTGAACAAAATCGGTGTTTACCCAGAAAACTGCTTTCAAATGTCCCTTCCTTGCTTGGCTTTCTTCAGAGTGGAAAGAGAAAGGGTCTTTTAGCAACTTGAATCATTAGTAAATGAAGCAGTGCTGCTCTGGAGATGAAGGTCAGAAGTGCTGGACCCAGGAGACTGGGTCCACTTTCTCTGCTCCCACTTATGTCTCCCTTTGCTTCGCCCTCCTTTCCATCTCTCTCTCTCTCATGTCTGTCTCCTCATTTTGAAGATCACTGGTTTCAGAACTGCATCTGTAGCTGTTTATTTTGCCTGTGTCTGATTTTATGGGTTCGTGGAGATCCTGAAATTAAATTAATTTTAAATGGGCTTTAATTACTAATGCTTTGGGCCATTGCCTTCAGCAAAGTCAACATCACAATCAGGGTTACCTTAGTTTGTCTCTTTGAGGAATGCACATTCGTTTGGGCTAGCAGTAAACAGCAGAGCTCTCCAACTAGAAAAACAAATAAAATAAAACCACGCTATATCTGAATGCCTGGCTGTTATTTCTCTTTCAAAAACAGCCACTCTTGGCTTAAGAAGGATTTTAAGTGTGCATAAAAGGACAATTGTTTGTCCGTGGTATCTTGCTGTTTTTCCAAGGCTGAGAGAGGGACCTAGCTGTAATAGTGCGCTATGTAAATGCTAAAGCCAGAGTTGAATCCTGACCCCAAGGCTGCCAGTCGGTTTTTAGCTCAGCACTGAGCGCTCTGCGTGTGACCAGAGAAATTGGTTTAGTTCTCAACAGTGTCCCTTGTAAATTAAGGGCAATCAACTCCTAGTTCAAAAGTGAAGGGATAATGAGATAATGTTCAAAATGGCTTTTAAGTTTCTACCTATGGAGGTTGAAGGTGAAAGGAGAACATTGCCAAGTCTGTGGCTCCCCACTCCAGGGAGGAGGGGAGGCTGCTTGCCATGTTCCCTGTGGAATGTTCTATTCAATCAGGGGCCATCACTTGAGTGGTTTGGTAATAATAAGCTCAGATTGACTGTAGATAAAAATGAGGAAGGTTGATTAAGTCATTTAGTCCCTTGACAATTTTGCAAGCCAGACAATTCTCCTCAGCATCCGTCTTAAACTGTGCAATATGTGAACTGGTCAGATAATAAGACTGCCTTCCTAATAATCCAGGATCTTGACTATTTTTTTTTAACCTACAAATCAGCACTAAATTTCCTTTGTCTAACCTACACGTGATTGTTAGTGGTGATTCAGAGGTGGCCTCCATTGGTCCCTCCCTCTAGGTTGAAAGTATGTCCGCAATAATCCAACCACCTATGGCCACAATTGGGTTAATTCATTAATCAATTAAATTTATGATGTAGTAAAATAAATATAGGAAGAATCCTCTAAGCAGAATATTAAATCTATACCTCATGTTTCATCTCAATGTCCAGACATTAGTGTGGGCAATTGTGAGTATGGAGGATAGTGTCATATGGAAAAGAAATAGGAATTTGAGGTAAAAACTGCAAATATTAGTTTCTTGGGATAAGGTCAGAAGTAGAAAAGTAATATTTTTCCTTCTTCTTTGTGGAATTCACCTCATGCTCATGTTTAAGGCAGTTTGCAATTGTCTTTCCTTCACATGCTGTATCAGTGTGCAAATATGCATAAAAATGCAAGGACATTATTTATTAATTAAACAAGTTGTTGCACATGTCTAATGCTTTACAATTTC
Source organism: Peromyscus eremicus (assembly GCF_949786415.1). Classification (NCBI taxonomy): domain Eukaryota; kingdom Metazoa; phylum Chordata; class Mammalia; order Rodentia; family Cricetidae; genus Peromyscus; species Peromyscus eremicus. Next base: position 15,594,764 of record NC_081420.1, read on the forward strand.
CAAGGAGGGTAAACTGACTTTTCTTTATTGTATTTGCTTATTTTTCTCAGAAAGGTTTTTTTTTTTAAGTTGTCTATTTATAATTGTTTTATCTTCAGATCTCTGTGTTTCTCATTTGTTCAAAGCTTGTTGGGTTCATATCTAGCTGAAAATGTAAAAGTGCATGGTGTCTAAGAACATCCCCGTAACCTAGATGCCACGGATTTGTGCCAATAGTGCCACAAGCAGGCAGCCACATATACCCAGACATGTATGTGAGCCTTTGGCTTCATCTGTGTTGTGACCGGTATTTACAGGCAGAAATCACTTTTCTTTCAACTCATCATTGAAAATACATTGAGTGTGATGTCTTTCAGTAGTTGGCCATCATTGGGGACTGTGTAGACAAAAAATAAATAAGAAGAAGAACGACCCTGAAGAGGAAAACCTGGCGTTGCGATAGAGAGGAGGAGGAAGGCATCTTTTTCAAAGCCGAAGGGCGCACTTCCAAACCTGTGCTTTCCCCTGAGGTATATCACTTAAGTTCCCTGTCAGTTCTCAGTACTTTGGATTAAAATTGTACTTTCTTGTTTTGAATAATAGTAAATATAGACCGCTGTTTTTAAGAAACAGAAACAATGACAGGTCCTTTGCTTTCTCAAGTGAACAGGAATCACAGAATTGGCTGCAGGGAACCCCAGAAATGAGGCAAAGACAGAAGTCACTGCAAAGTAAATGCAGGTATTCTCAGGGACAGTAAACAGGACTATCTAGACATAAGTGTAGGATCGCCAAGTCTCAGAACTTGAGAGCTGAAGGGACCACAGGTTCTCCATTAGTTTTGTTTCCCTTGTAAGCACAGGGAGAAAATTTTGCCCACATTGCATCTTATCACTGTTGTGCCCTTGACTGTTGCTCTGCTGTTCTTAAAAACAAAAACAAAAACCAAAAAACCCAAAGCCAGAAACAAAGCTTCTGAAAGTGTTCAGGCTTCCTCCTGCCTCAAAACCTGTGCAAATATTAAGACATTTCCCAGACAAAGCCCTGACTTAGATGGTGCTTAGCTTACCACAACCATGGATGGCATGGTGGGTTCTACAGACACAAGGTGACACATAGAACCCTATGCTATTGCAACACTCAAGTGGGACACTAGAGCATGCTGGGAAGAGCGTAGAGAGCAAGGGGGTGACATGCCACCAAGCACTCCTACCTGCCAAACAGCAAGAGGAAGAAGAGGCATCAGAGCAGATAGAGAGGTAGCCATGGAAACAGGAGTATCAGTGCAGGGCAGCATCTTTAGAGACATAAAAGCATTTTGAGAAAACAGATACAGTCAGTATCTCACGGATGCTGTGTTAGGCATTTTGCCTGTAGCTAGAGAGAACTTCACGGATATTTTTCTTCACTCATTCTGTTCTTCACTTATTCACTCATACATCATCTCACTTGTTCTACAAAGATTCATGTTTAAGTATAACTATGCCATGAGCTATTAGCACAAAAATGAACAAATGGACATTGTCCTTATTGTACTAGACAGCTTACATTCTGGAAGAAGAGGGAGTGAGGTGAGAAAAGACAAGAAATACATTTAAAATAAATATATAAATTAACCCTGTGTACTGGTAAATTCTAGGTTAGGAAGTACATTAAGGAGGCAGAAAGATTAGTGTTTCTTTGGACAGGGAAAACATGAAAAGAATTGAATGTGATATCTAAAGGAGAACAAGATGAAGTGAGATATTTATGGTGGAGATAGTGATGGTGATGGTGGTGATGATCAATGGTGATAATCATGGTGAGAATGGTGGTGATGATGGGAATGATAGTGGTGATGATCAATGGTGATGATAAATTGTGATGACGATAATGACAGAGATGATAATGGTGATGATGGTGGTGTTGATAATGGCAAGTATGGTGACTGTGGTGGTGATGATCATGAAAGCTTGTCAAGATAAATTATAAGGAGGAGATGACCAGCTTTTCAACTCAAGAGACATATCAAACTATGATAAGGTCAGGAGAGTGACTACTGGGTCATTAGATCTGACTGACAAGGTAGTTGGTGTGACTTGGAAAGAACTTTGGCTGTAGTGGATTAGGAAGGAGGAAATGGCAAGAAAAGGCCGTAGGGGGAAATGTCTTGAAAGAGTTTGGCTATGAAGCCAAGGAGTACATAGGTAAACACACACACAAAATGGTGTAAAACTGAGGCTTGGTTGGTTGGTTGGATTTCCCTTGTTGACCAGTTTGTTTATTTGTTTTGAGCTTGAGACTATGACCATCTTGGGCTGTGCAAGTTTTCCTTGTGCTGGCTAGTGAGGGGGCTGCCTGTGAGTGGAGGGCATTCGGCAGCTGGCCTGGACTAGATCTCTACAAGCCACTGAACTCGGTGTGCCAGTCACATCTGTCCTAGTTACCTGTCTTCTGGAGGCAAATTTGTCCCTGCTTGGGGATGATGCTCTAAGATGTGCCCTATGCGTGTTTTCAGCGATGGACAAGGAGCTGCTGAAGAGAAGGGGAGAAAGGAAGGGATTTGACTGGAAGAGCTACAGCCTCAAACTCAACGTGATTCCCCGGGAGTAAGAAAAGACCGGACTAGAAGGAGTTTTAAATAAATGCTTTGTTTTATGAGTTGAAGAACAAATGTTGTCATTCTAAATTAAGAAGGGACATTCAAGCTGAAAATGAAAAGAATAAAATATATTTGTTGCAACAATTTAGAAGTCAGCATACAAACTTTCAAGGAAATGAAGTATTCTCAAAAAAGAGAAATCTCTAGTCATCTTTTAGTGTTAGGTGAATTAAGACAAATTAGCCAACAGTTTGAGTTAGTGAGTAGCTCATGTGTTCTAAAAATTGTCCCTTGATCTAGGACGACCTTGCTTTTGAAGGCAGATGTTTTTTGATGTGACTCTTTAAAAAAAAAAAAACACTTTCTCATGCATATGAATTTAGATAATTCCTCGCCTGATGACATAAGCATCGTGTTCACACAGGATGAGCCTTCTGGAGTCTAAGTTGGCCTTAAGACACATAGTGCATGGTAAAAACATAGCAGTGGGCTTCTCTAGACAGAATATACTTATGAACTTTAGGAGGGTGGGCTGAGTTTCCAGGTTAGGTACACCAAGTTTAGAAATTGTGTAATGTTTTAACAATATTTCAGAATTGGGAGGGATTACTACGGTTATCTTCATAAACATTGTATAGTTTTTCAAGTTACCATTTCAAGGATGGTACAGTGAAAATCTACAAAAGAATGCCAGCAAGGTAGCTCATGCTGGCAATACCAGAACTCAGGAGGCTGAGGCAGGAAGCTTGCAATGAATTCAAGATCCAATTGGTCTACATACTGAATTCCAGTCCAGCCTAGACTCTGGAGTGAAACCCTGACATGGGACAAATGTGAACATATCTCTTGGTAATTATTTTTTGTTTTGCCTAAATTAAAATCAAGAGTTTCAAAAGACAATTAGTGTTTGCTGTAAACCTACTGTGTGGGGGGGTAATGGTGTGACATTTTCAAAGCCTCATTATAGCTCAGTGAGCCACATATACACAGCTTTATACAAATTTACACTGAAAAGAACCCACCAGTATAAGATTCAAGATTTTATGCCCAAAGCTTGTCTTTGGATATTCCCCTGCCAAACGACTTTTCCCAATCTCTGATGTGATTTCAACTCTTTAAAACAGTAAACACACAAGCTGAAATACAGCTGGATTGACACTCAGGTGTCATATATCATCTGGCTAGTCCCTCCCTGCCCAGAAAATGGAAATGGATTTAGTTCTGCTGCATACTTGGTAATGGCTTATTGAGGATTATTAACAAGTAATTTTCTTTGAGATTTGACCTGAAGAATTGATGAGTCTGGTGATGACTCAGTCAGTTAAGTACTTCCTGATCAAGCATAAGGATTGAATGGATCCCCAAGTACACACATGAAAATCCTGGGCTGGTGGAGCAGTGTTGGCCTGTAATCCCAGTGCTGGGGAGGCAGACATGGGAGGGTCCCTGGAGTTCCAGTGACGGGACCCTGTCTCAAAAACTAAGGGGGTGAGAGATCGAAGAAAACACCTGACACTGACCTCTAACCTGTGCACACATGTACTTGGCCCAGCAAGCACACAAAAACACACACTAAAAAAAAAAAAAAAAGAAGGGAGTTTGATCACTAGTCTGCATATGAGGAGACAGTCAAGATTTGTTTTAAATTAAGACAGTTTTATAAAGCAGGGTTTTTGTGTTGCAAATTTGTTGAGATTTTTGACACTTAAAGAAAGGCCTCCAGCCACTAGTGTCTCACTAATGATGGGTTTCTATTATAAGGACTTTCCTCTTTTTTGAGCGAAAACTCTAAGCTATTTACTTCCCAAGTCTCACAATAGCACTTAGCATGTGCTATTGCTGTGTAGCCACGTTTTCCATGTAGATCCACTATTTTCAAAGCTTTCGTTATTACTAGCTTGCTGTTCCTTTGATTTCTAAGAGGCCAAACAACCCACCATAACCTGTTTATTCTGTTTAGCCCCCCCAAGAAAAGCATATGCTTCAGGGTAAGCCTCACCTGTTCCAAACATTAAAAAGGGGCACTCAGAAGTTATTTAAAACAAAAATCCATATGTGGATACAAGCTTCAGAATATCTAATACAGACCTTCCTGTTAGTCTTTACTATTCGTCAGCTGAACAGGAATCTATCCCCAGCGAGCCTGTGGGTAAAATAATTTCTGAGGCACAGGTGGGTGGGCCAGCAAAGGAAGATGGAAAAGCCACTTTGGTGGCTGTGAGGTGGCCAGGCAGAGGGACAGCCCCTTCCCCCCACTGCCATGGCTGTGTGCCGCTCTTCCTCTATACAAAGACAATTTGCTTTTCATGTCGTAATGAAGAACAATGTTTAACAGACAAAGGAGCTTCTAGCTTATTATTGCGCTGTCTTTGACTAGCGCTAGATGCTGGGAAAAATGGTAATTCACAGTGTGAATGCTTCTTGTTTCCCGCCGTACGGGTTATGGCTGAGCCTGTACATTGTGTATCGCAGATGGTACAATAGCGAACTCTGTGAGAACGAGCAGAGAATGAATTACGACCTGGTTTTTTTCTCTTGCCAGCCAAGAAACCAAGAATGTCTTCACAATGATTTTTATTTGTGTGCATGTGAGGGACTCCTTAGCAATGTGCACTGCAGGATTCCAATAGATGATTTTTAGATTTAGAGTGCTTGAATTGGCGTATAAACCCTACCACGGCGCTCTGAGAACACCTGTGCTGCTCTATTCTCTCCCCCAGCACACCGATGTAAGGCACAGGTGATGCCTCATTAAGTTATTTCATGCAAATAAAAACATATTGCAGGGTTTCTTCTCCTTAACTACATAATCACTGAAACATGACCGCATTGATTAACGAACAAACTTTGGGAGGGAAGAATTCTGCATCTTTTGTCAATTCCCCTGCATTGAAGGAATTTATGATCCATATAAATCTGATCTAAATGAAAAAATGATAAGAATTTATCTTTCTGATGCAAAGCAAATAACTATAAATAAATGAAAATAAAGAGAAAAAAGTAGTTTTCTCTCCTTATCGTGTGTGTGTGTGTGTGTGTGTGTGTGTGTGTGTGTGTGTGTGTGTGTATGTGAAGACACTCACAACATAGGATGCAGAATTTGATTAAGGAAGATCAAATATCTCATGTTGATGGAAGGACTAGAAGGACAAAGGAGAACTGATCTCACACAGTAGGCCTACATGTTTGATTTAGGGTTCATATATTCTCACCAATGTTTTCTGGAAACTGACATTGATTTGTCCCGGAAGCCATGATGGAAAAACAGCCAATGTGTATGGGAATGCTCTTCAGACTCAGAAACCATCCTGGCTGGTGTCTGAGTAGTCCAACACAACTGTAAACAGTCCTGGGCTGTGTTTATGAAGGTAATGAGTCTGCTCTTAAAAGTCTTCTGTGATATTATTTCTATGTTTTTGATTTATTGAATTGAATTAAAGCCAGGTTTATTCAATTAAGATACTACACTTCAAGGTTAACTGCCATTTGCTGTTCATTTAGGCAAGCTATTGTACAGTTATGTAAATTTCATGAACAGAGACGATACTGGGGTATCTTAATTACAAGAAAAAGATGCCATTTAAATATGAATTAAGGGACTTGTTGCCTAAATTTTCTGCTTCTGAGTTTTATGTCTTCTTAAAACCTAAATACCCAAGGACCTACATTGCTCCATAAGATTTTACTTTTTCCTTTGAATGAGAAACACTCCTTCTCCTAACTCTTATTTTAAAGAAAGTAGGGAAACATGCATCAATGCTAGTTTTATTGCATTGATCAGTAGCTGAAAAACAAATCCAGAGCTTTCCTGTTAGCCAATGAGAACGATTTTCACAATTGTTACTGAAGTTTTTAAAGGCTCCTAACTTATGAGTTAATTTGTTATATCTGTCCTTTACTCAAGGTCTATAGATATGCAACTTTGTATTTTAAAATACCTGCTTTAAAACAACTCACTGATAATGTATTGAAACATACTATTTTCAGAATCTATCAGTGGTGTGTGAATGTGTGTGTGTGTATATATAATATACCCATGTTGTATATATGTACATACACATATATTTACCATTCCTCTGTATCTGTTGAAATATTTATTCTAAATTTAGAACTGTCAGGGCTACAGTGTTTAGCAAAAGTGACCCATGACCTGACCCTGTGCTGATTTTAGTGAAATGGTTTCTCATGCATGTCTTGGATTTACGGAGAGATACTGTTTTTGTTTGTCTCTGTGTTTTTGGATGGTTCCTGTTTATAAGAATGATCTAGAGATAAATCTGGCATTAATAAGGAAGGAAGGGAGGGATTCGCAATGAGTTAATGAAAACCACACTGTGGTTCCCTAGAGTTGGTTCTCAGCTCTTGCCAGAGCCTGGGACATAGCCACAGCCTGGGAAGATGTTCCCAGAGCCCCCCAAGGTAGCTCCTGCCTGCTCCCCCCACCCCAGGACTGAGAAGCTCACTATTCAGTTAGTGCTTGCATCATCCTTCCAACATGTTCCCACTGATACATTAAAGGAATTAATTGCTCATAATGATCTCACCATCTGTTAACAGAGGTTCATACCTACAGGCTGGTGGCATGTGGTGGTTCTATTCAGGGATCAATAGGCAACCCGGGCGAAGGCTTTCCCACATCGCCTGTCTTTGCCTGCTGAAAGGGGGAGGAGAGCTTGGTGCCGGCCATCTGCTCCCTGTCTTTTCTCTGTGAGACCTTGACGCTGTCCAGCGCAGCTCTGATCTGACTCTGGTCCTATTGGAATGTGGCTGATCTGAGAGCCTCTCAAAGCTGTGAAAGTGAGTCAAAAGGAGATGGCCATTGTCCGGCATGACTGAAAGAAAATGATCACTTTAAAATTCATAACTCCCAGGTGCCTGCCATCTATTCATGGGAAAAACCCTCGGAACTTCTCTTCATTAAAGAGAGGGGGGTCCTGCTAAAAAGAGAGAAAAGGAAGTAGTTTGTGGGAATGTGTAGGGGGTTTTCAGGCTAAACAAATGAGGAATTTGGAATTTTCACTTGCATTAAAGGAGCTGTGCAAGGGAGAGCCTTAATTTTAAAGAGAGGGAGGCAGAGATGAGGCTTTCCTGGGGGCACTGTAGGACTGAATGAGGAGCATTGGTAAATTCCTCCAGCAAAATCTGAAGATCACTCTGTCTTTTGACCTTTAGTACCTGAAGTAGAACTCTGCCTGGTTCTGATCAATGTTTGAATTCCCGTTCTTGTTCCGCAGGAATGGAAATTAGGTGATGAATGGGCATTTAAGGAAGACTAGGTATCTGAGAGATTTCAGAGTGTGGCACAGGCCTTATAGACATGGCTGATCTCAAGCTCCCCAGGTGCTCCTTAGAACTTTATTCAGAGGGGCTACCTCCACCCACTCATCTATCTGTCTTGAACAACTCAGGAGCATAGAAACAGTACAGAGATAAAAGAAGATCTCTGGGTGCAGACAAGACAAGATTCAGCCAGGTTCATGAGGTACAGAAATCACAGGCCTGGTGGATCTTAGCCATTGGTCATTGCAGAAAATCAACACTGCATCTCCCACACAGGAATCCAAATAGGCTTTATGGGTTAATGGATGGGGAGAGGAACAAAGGTGTGCATAGGGAGATTCCTGTCCTGCCTCTTGAACATCTTTTATCTTTCAGATGATGACGCTTTAGCCCCAGAGGTGAACTGACATATTCAAAGTCACACAGGTCTCTCCACAGAAGCGAAGCGGTACCCTTATCTACGGGCAATTTTCTTTCCAATACTACTACTTTGTCTCCTGTAATGGTGTCAGGCTTAAGCTTACTTTTTTCTCAGTTTTCAATAACAGTGATGATGATGATGATGATGATGGAGAATTTTACTAGTCTAAAGAATTTAGAAGTTTCTTTGAAAATAAATTATGAGATATGAGGATGATTGCAATGACAGCATTCATCAATACTACACATATAATGTAGCAAAAGGACCAAGTAAGGCACTAACATCTGACAGAAAACATTGCAACAGAGCATTGAACCCTTTGGGAAAGGGTTGTCAGGCTGAATTCTCTTAGATATCAGTTATCAAATGTGGAGGAAAGAAGGGCAAGACATGGCTGTGGTCAACGCAGTCAGAGAATCACTCCTTTAAAAAGAAGGGCAAACAACAGTAACAAGGATAGAAGATTCTAGAAATAAGCTAAACTTCTGGAAACAGGGAAAGGTATACCTAAGTGAATCATTGTTAGTAATTCCTCTTGATAGGTAAGAAGAGTACATTCTCCAAACCATGTGTTTTTGTTCATTTGTTTACAATTTTCTATCAGGTCTGCTGAGAATCTGGTTTTGTGTGACTTTTCCTCTGTGACAGTCTACCTTTAATTTTCAGTTTAATGGACAGGAACATAAAATTCTTTGGATAAAATTGTTGTGCACTGTATTTATGGTAGACTTATGAGGATACAAAGAAATCGAAGTCCATTGTAGATTTCTTTACAAACCCATTTGATTTTTAAATTGTTAACTTGTTTTAAATTGGAGTTCATGTACTGTTAAAACCCTACAGTTTACAGAATTAGAACTCGTGAAATATGGGCTGGAGGGGGTAGAGGGATGCTGGAGGGCAAGTAGACTCAGAATTTAGGTAAAGACTGCCATTGGCTAAAAAGGAATGACTGATATTTTTTCAAGTATTTCAATTTTATACTGAAACTCTAGGGGAAATTGAGACTTATTTCAGGCAAAATAAAAAGCATACAGGCAATCCTAAACAAGGAACAGAATAAAATGTACCACCATCCACTTCTGAGGCCTGACCACTGCTCACATTGCCGATATGAGTCAAACAATAACAAGATCTGATCATAACGTTCATTAGGTTACCTAGTACGTCATTTGAGATATGCAATTGAAATCTGACCTTTTTGACTTTTAAAAATGTGAGAATTTTCATGTAGGTGCTTTATTTATTGTTTGTTTGGTTGGTTGGGTGGGTGGGGGCCGGGTCTCATTATGCATCTCTGGCTTCCTGGAGCTCACTCTGTAGACCAGGCTGGCCTCAAACTCATAAAAATCCACCTGCCTCTGCCTCCTGACTGCTGGAATTAAAGATGTGTGTCATCATGCCTGCAAAAAGTAAAAAAGTAAAAATAAACTAAAAATGCTCCATTCATTGGTCTATTATGAGCCTCTCATCTTCCCAATAAAAAGTAATCCACCCCTCTTTCTCTGGCGTGTATGTTTACATGTTTGCATGTTTATTGGCACATCTGTGGGGGTGAATCTGCCTGAAATTGATGCTAGGCATCTTCCTTTCTGCTTTGAACGAGGTCAGGGTATCTTGCTGAACCCAGGGCTCATTTCTGGCTGGTCTAGCCCGTTAGTTTGCCTTAGGGCTTCCTTGTTTCTGCCTCTTGAGTTACGGGATTGCAGGTGGCTTCCATACCTGCCCAACTAGTCACATGATTGCTGGGAATCTCCAAATCTTATGCTGTGCAGCCAGGGTTTTATCCACTGAGCCATCTGCCTAGTCCCTCCCCCCAAATCTGTTTTTTAACGGACTCCGACCAGCTTAAGGACTTTTGAATAAGTCCCAAAAGTTCTGAGCATCTCATTTCTTTTTGATGTTGGGTTTAGAACTATATGCACATTTCACAGCTGAGCCACAGCCATTTATGTTGAAGGAACATAGCCCATTAGATGTTTGCTTAAAAAGTTAGTGACTTCTATGTCTTCAGTGAGGGGGTAGCCTCTTCCCGTTAATTAACGCATCCTCTTTCGTCAGTCAAAACTTACAGTGGGCCATGTCCACAAATCCTAGAAAAGGAATAGTATGAGAATGCACTTTAAGAGTGAGACATTTAAGAATGAGACTTGCTTAAATAATGACAGTAAACACAAGAAAAACACCCAACAAAGGATAACAAACCCCAAACCGGCCAAACAACCAACAAAAATATGTCAATGAAGCACAATGCAGAATCCGAGGGTGAGAATCTCCTCAGGGCTTGGGGGAAGAACTGGGATGATGCCTGGCACTCAGCTGCTGGGACCTTCAGGTCCTGAGGATTTGATGTTCAGCCTTGCCGAGGAATGCACAGCCAGGATAGTGCCACCAACAACTCTACTTCTAACTCCCACCCCAGTCTAACACCCCCCCCCCCCCCCCCGTATCCCCCACATGCTGCCTGACAGTGGAGAGCTGGGTCATGTCCTTGTTTTCCAGATACTTGTTTCTCATAGATGTGACTAGACCCAGAAATGCCCATCATTTCTAGAGGGGGAACACAAACCTGGACGCTTCCAAGGCCCCCATAGGAATATTTCTTCCCTTTCAAATTATTCAGTTTTTGAATTTCCCTTTAAACTTGACAACTGTCCTTATCCTGCCTTTACACATCCTCAATCACCCCAGACTCAATTTTGTTCCCCCTTCTTATATTCAGGAAGGATCTTTAAAAAGCACAGAATAGGATCGAATGCGCTGTGCTGCCCCCACCCTCCAGCCCTCCCCACCCTCCAGCCCTCCCCACCCTCCAGCCCTCCCCACCCTCCAGCCCTCCTGTTCTCACAAACACAGTCTTGTAGGGTTAGCTGGTCTCTGGGCTTTATTATCTCCCCCTCTTTTCTTTCTTTTTGCCCCCCCCCCTTTTAAAGAATGGTGAAAGGAAAGTAAAAGTTTATTGAGGGTAAAGGTTCAATGACTATTTTTCCCTTGAACAAATTAATCTTGTATAACCTACATTATAGAGGCGAATTTTTAAAAGAGGAGGAAATGACCGCCGGGGCCCGGTTTGGAGCTCTTGTGGGTCTGAGTTCACGTTTGCACCAGCCAGAGATTTTCAATTAGCAGTGCCTTGGAAAGCAGGGAGCTGGGCCTTTGTCAGTGTCCTGTGTGAGGACAAGAGCAAATAAATTGGAAATGGTCTTGGGCTCAGGTTCCTGGGAAAATGTAACAGGTGTTACAGCTATGCTGGGTGTGAGATTTATGAAAAAAAAAGAAGAAAAAAAAAAGCCACTCAGGCTTTGCCCATAGAATTCTGCTTTCTAGCCAGGGCTTCAAGTAGGAAGAAACTAATGACTTCATTACCATCTCAATTCTGGGAAATGCAAGCTCCAGGCCTGACTCATTAAAGGGAAGGTATAGACCTTACAATATCAAAATGGTATTTTGAGCAATGCCCTTAGTGGGGGCGGCTCACCCGAAAAGAATGTATCCTCGAGGAGTGACGCTGTGGCCAGAAAGTAAGAAATAGCAAAATAAAAACAAAGAATGCAAAACAGAAACCTCACACACACACACACAACAGACAAAACCCAAAACAAACCAACAAAACAGAAAAAAACAACAAACCCGTGCAAAAACTGGGAGCGAGAAAAAGAAAAAAGAGCAGCTTTCTGGCGTAAGGGTGCTTGTTGGAAAAGCCTCTGCTTCTCCCCGTCCTTCTCCCGTGTTGTGACACATTAAATGGTTCTTGTTGTTGTCCCATTTCTAGTAGATTGTAACTGGGGATGAGCTAGAAGGCAGGAAATGTGTCAGATTTCCACGCAATGGAAAAGGAAAGAGATCTCTTCAGTCCTAACAGGACTTAATAAGACTAACCGGAGTCGTGCTTAACTGGTATCAATTAACTGTAAATTTTATTATTATTAATTGCTTCTTTTATTAATCTGCAATGGGAAAAAACATAGCCTAGGAGAGTCTGCTCCTGTCCTATTTATTCTCACAAAGACTCCTTCGCAGCCATTGTACTGCATTTTATTTCACATGGGCTCTCTACTGCCTGAAAGAAGAACTTGGCCAGGGAATGGCAATTCCAGTAACCTTCTCACAGTCCATTTATCTCTAAATGCCAGTCCCCTGGTGGGGGTCCTCCAGCCCCGTAGACTGTTTTTTATTATGCTGCCTACATGCTTTGCTCCCCAGAACACCTTTGAGAAGAAGAAAAAAAAAGTCGAATGACAGACTCAAAGCTTTAAGTCGGGTGAGCTGGCTTTCGAACAGCCCCGCCCCCACCCCGTTCCTGAGAAAATGAACTTCCCATTAAGTCTCTGGTCACAATTTCCTTTCTCTAGTAATGTAAGTCATAATGCCTTCCCAGTGGAACTGAGGGCCTCTATGTTCTGGAGACACACTGAGCCTTGACCAGAACTAGTAGGCTGAATCCCTCTGACTTTTGGGCATTAGTGTCAGTGGGGGTGGCAGCTGCGGAGTAAAGCAATTTGGATGACAAAGCAGGCGTGAGGCAGAGGAGAGTTACCATGGGACTCAGTTAGTTGGCAGAGCGCTTGCCTAGTTTCCGATCCCAGCCCCAGACTCAAGCAGGCATGGTGGGACTGGCCAGTGATCCCAGAACTCAGGAGGTGGAGGCAGGAGGATCAGAAGTTAAAATTCATCTTTGGCAGTGAGTTCAAGGCCAGCCCAGGCTATATGAGACCCTGTCTCAGATGAAAACAAAAAGCTGAATATGTAATAGGTATCCTTAGAAGCTGTGTTTTCTCCCCTTCCCCTTCCCTTCTCACCCCACTCTGATCCTTTTGACTTACCTAAGAAAAATTAACTAGCTGCAGGAAGTCATTTCTCCTGTGCCGGTCTAACCAGAGAAGAGGGAAGACGGCTCCTCTGTGGGTAAGGGAGACTTTGCAAAGTGGTTGTCTCATTGTATCCTCTTGTCTCAAGTTCGTCACATCCCGAAGCCCCCAAGGATGGAGCTTCCCCTGCTTTCTTCCCTTTGTGAAGAAACCTCTTTTCTCTCATCAAATTCTGTGCCCTGGGTTTCCCACCAAGCATCTCTCAGCACGCATCTCGGAGCCTGGTCAATGTGGCAAAATTATTCATTACAGGTTTTGCCATGCTTAGTTGCTACAAACCGACTTCATGCCTGACCACCCTGGTGATTTCTGAGGCTCCCATTCAAGACTTAATTAATTTCTCTTCTTTGCTTGTATTGCAGTTTTGACCATTTGTCTCTCTTAGCTCATGGATGTGGATGTAGGAAATGCTTATATGAGTTAGCTGTGTCATTCATGAACTAAGTTCACCTGCACTGTTCTTTGTGGCCCTCGGCGACAGACTCCAGACATAAACAAGTAAGGAAGCAACGATCAGAGAACTTGTTACTTAAGCTTGAAAGTCTGATCTCCTGGAGAAGCCTCCAAAGTCCTGAGCGTGGGAGGACCATAAAGTCGTGTTGACCATGCAGATTTGTTTGCTTGGTTTGTGTGTGTATTTGAGGGGATTTTTTGAGACAGCTTCAAATTTGATATATAGTGAGAATGACCTTGAATCTCTGATCCTCCCTCCATAACACCCTGCATGATGAATGCCAGGGTAAAAGCCTAGTTCATGCAGTGCTCGGGATCAAACCCAGTGCTTCCTGCACACCTGCTGGGATGCAACCCTACTCACCCAACTCTGTTCCAGTTTTATTTTTTGTTTGAAGAAGTCTCAGGTTGTCCTCCAACTCACAATGATCCTCCTGCCTCAGCTTTCCAAGTGTAACCCCAATTTACTTGATGCTGGGAATAGAACCCAAAACTTGTGCTTGCTAGACTCTACCAACTGAACTGCGTCCTCTCTATAAGATTTTAATAGAGTTTTAAAGCTCTTTCTCCACGCAGGTCCATGCAGCAACCTGATGTGTCTACGTGGTGACATCAGAGGCACACCTTTGAAAATTGTTTTGCTCTCTGCCCTTTCAGTAGGCTCCGAAGTGGGGTTTTGGACTAGAAGATAATTAAAGTTCATTCTAATGTCAGGTGGGAGTTAATGATTCATACAATACATAGAAAGGTGATGCAGCATATGCATAGTAGTATCCCAACCTTAAAGGGCAAGAAGTTAAGGAACAGAGTTGTCAGGGAGGAGGATGTTGTTAGTGAAAACAGGAAGACCCCAAGGCTGTCCCTCCTGGGAAACTAGCCTGTAAATTACTATCATTGCTTTGTGTCCCCTGCTTCTGGCTGTGGAAATAAAAGCATCCTGGGTGCCAAGTGAAGGACTAGAAAGCCTGGATACAGGATCTAAGGTCTTTGCTCTGTTTGCAGAAAACAATCAGAGTCTGAGGTCCTTTTATGGATGCTAACTCCCCCTGGAAGAGGGAAAATGCAGAGTTAGGGAACTGTGGATATCCACCAATGACTACTCCTCCCCCACCAAGAAACAATCATAAAAATAAATGAAAAAAAAAATATGACTTGCTGAGCTTGAAAAATTGTTTGCTGTTCATTCAAGCTCAGGCAGCAGCATTCTATGGGCACAGCAGTGTGTACTCAAAGTTCCTTTGGAGGCCAGAAGAGAGTGTTGAATTCCTTGGAGTTGGAGTTACTGGCACTTACAGGTCACCCAAAGTGGGTGCTGGGAACTGAGCTTCAGTCCCAGAACAGCAAGCGCTCTTAACCACTGAGCCATCTCTCTAGTCCTAAGGCACCTAGTTCTATCTGATAAATAGAATTTTGCCAATTAAAAGTTAAGGCAATACTGATTTATAGCCATATTAACCAGGTAGAGCACTACTTAGGGATCACAGACACTAGTTTGATAACAGTAACAGCCACTGTTTGCAGCAGCATGGGGAAAACATGAACAACGTCCTCTCTTGCTTTTGAGAAGGTGAGCAAGATCAATCACGGCTATGGAGCATTAAAGGTTCCCCAACAGGAGAGCAACACGGAGAGCATCAGTTGTCCTTTGTGTGGGGTGAGCTGCTGATTGGAAGCTTGGAGACTTGATGCTGGGGCCTTAAAGTTTGTTTCCAATACGTGTGCAAGAAAGGAGACAGTGAGCACAGGGTACCAAGGTGTGGGGACTGTTCCTCTGCTCAGTGTTCTGTTCTGTACCAGTCACGAGCCATTTCCAGCCCTCTGTCAAAGTGGCGTGTCAGAGTCAAGACTAAGTCACCCTGGCATAAGTATCACTTGACTATTTCACAAAAATAGAAACAATGTCACTATGAGCTCCTTGACATTTCTGCTTTTGCTGATGATATCCTATTAAACAGCTAAAATTGATGCTACCGCCAATTATCAAAGCTGTATACGAGCTTTAGAAGGAGCTTAGACAATTGAGTTGGTTTTCATTTTTATGTTGGCAGAACCAGGACCCCTGCTATGTTATAATTTCCACGTTAGAATCTGGATGGTGGTCTACTCAGAGTGTATGCTCTTTCTCCTTCATTTTTACATCCTCACTTGCCAATATCTAGGAACATAAGTGTATTTCCAAAATATCACTGGGTGGGTGAGGGGCTAGAGTAGAAATGCCCCTCCAAGAGTTGTTTGCTCACACCGTGGGTATGTTCTCATAAGAAATTGTCATCTGGATCTTAAATATGATATCATTTTCATAGTTGCTTTTCATAGAATAATGCTCAGATTCAAGACCTGCAGTTGTTTTATCTATTTACTTTTTTTTTTTTTTTTTTTATATCTGGGAACCATGAATTAGAAAAGGAATCCAAAGATGGATCATGTAAAGGAAACCTGAATCTGTAAGATCGTGGGTGATTGCCTTTGTTTGCAGACACGGATACTGACGTATGCTCTTTCTCATCTAACTGCTTCTCTTGAGAACTCTGGGGATACAGGTATTTCAGCTGCATGTTTGGATGACCTCCTGTTCAATAGCTGTCCAAGTTTGCTTTCTATTGCTGTCATATCTACCACAACCAAAAGCAAGTTGGAGGAGAAAAGGTTTATTTGGCTTATACAATGTGGTCATATCTCATTATTGAGGGAATTCAGGGCAGCAACCCAAGGCAGGAAACTTGAGATAGAAAACTCAAACAGAGATCATTGGGGGACACTGTTTACTAGTTTACAATCCATGGTTTGCACAGCTTCCTTCTCTATACAACTCAGGACCACCTGCCTAAGGAGAGCTCTGCCCACAGTAGGCTAGGCCTTCCTACATCAATCATCAATCAAGAGAAGGTCCCCATATACTTGTCTATAGGCCAGTCTGATGGAGGCAATTTCTCAATTGATGTTCTCTCTTCCTTGTGTCAAGTTGAGAAAAAACTATCTAGCACCATAGAGTTTTACTCAAACAAACTAAGCTTTGCTTAGGTTTTTTTTGACTGACTTTCTTAGGCTGCTGTCGAAATAGTAACTCATCCCCGTGTTTAGCTGTCAGCTCCATTCTTTGTGTGTTTGTGTTATATAGCTATGCAGTGTAGACTGAGGGAAAGATTTAATGACAGTGTGCGAAGCTAGAAAATAACAAAAAAACTGTACTAACTGACTCTTAGTACTACAGACAGCAGTTTGTATACTCAGGGCTTTTGTATAAGGGAGGGAATACAGAGATACAAGAGAATCACCTGACTTTGCTGAAGGGAAGGCTGGCAAAAGGAACCACCTTCTAAAGGTGTCACCCTTGATGAGGAAGAGCAAAGAGTACATCTCTGTGAACTGTAAGGCCACACGATATTCTGAAAGGGCATTCAGCTTGTGTGGCAGTTTGAATAGGTATGGCCCCCATAAACTCATGCGTGTGAACTTGGCCCACAGGGAGTGGCACTATTAGGCAATGTGGCCTTGCTGGAGTGGGTGTGGCTTTGTTGGAGGAATTATGTCATTGTAGGGTGGACTTTGAGGTCTCCTATGCTCAAGCTACATCCAGTGTGACATACAGGTCTCTTCTGCTGCCTTTAGACTAGATGCAGGACTCTCAGCTCCTTCTCCAGCACCATGTCTGCCTGCATGCTGCCATGTCCCACCATGATGATAATGGACCAAACCTCTGAACTGTAAGCCAGTCCCTGTAACATGAATTGCTAAACGGTCTTATTAATAGAAAACCTGGAGCCAGATATCGGAGTGAGAGCTGAAAGATCAGAGAAACAGAGCAAGTCAGCCATTAGTTCTTACCTCTTCAAAATTCTCAGTCTAAAGACAGTGAGTTCCTATTTCCTCACACCTTAAATACCTTTCTCTGCCCTGCCATATTACTTCCTGGGATTAAAGGTGTGTGTGCTTCCCAAGCAAAGACATGAGATCCCAAGTGTTGGGATTAAAGGTGTGTGCTCTATTCCCAGTGTGGCCTTGAACTCACACAGATCCAGACTGATCTCTGTCTCCTGAGTGATAGGATTAAGCTTGTATACCATCACTACATTGCACTGTGAACCACTATAAAAGTATGTTTTTGTTATCTCGTTATTTTGAGCTCAGCAGTGATACTTGAACACCAAAAGTGCAAAATAATTTAGATTTTTCTACTAAATGTGGGGAAAGTAGTTTTATTGTAATGCATTCTTATAACTTGCATATAATTTTATAGAGCTACAAGGCAGGTCAAGACCTAGTTGTCAATAATAGCTTTAGTTGGTATGGAAAATAGATATCAGTGTTTCACATGTACAAATAGCCACTTTTTTGAAGGGGCTTCTGAGGTCATAAAACTACCTAGAGGTGAAGAGGTCCTGTGGACTGGGTTCTACTGAGCCTTAGCTGGTTTCCTGGCCCAGGATTCTGGGTAGAAATGTGAACTATCTTTTCTCTAAACTTTTTTTTCCCCCCTCAGGACAATACAGCCTTTGCTGGTCTGGAATTAACAAGGATCTGCCTGCTTCTGCCTCCCAGATGCAAGGATTAAAGGCATGCCCCACCAGGCCCTGCCTCTGTCGTTGTATCCACGTTATAATGTACTTCTGAGACCCTGCTACTCCACAGCAACCGAAGCTCAGGGGACTGTGTGTGTTTATGTGTGTGTCTGTGTGTAGGTGTCCACATGTACGTGTGTGGAGAGGCCAGAGGACATCTTCAGATGTCACCCACAGGTACTACCCACCTTGTTTTCTGAGACAGTCTGTCATTGACTTGGAACTCAGGATGTAAGGTAGCCTGACTAGCCAGCTAGCCCCAAGGGTCCACCTGCCTCCACCTCTGCAAGTGGGTGCCACTAGCCAGCCAGCTAGCCCCAGGGGTCTGCCCACCTCCACCTCTACAGGTGGGAACCACTACCACTCCTGGATTGTCTTTTTTCCCTAGAAGGCCTGGGGATTAAACCCAGGCTCTTGGAAGGCGTGCACTGTACCGGTGAAGCTCTCTCCCCTTCTCAAGGACTAACTTATTTATTGTGGAATCAAATTGTCATCCATTTCCTTTGCTAGTCATGATGCAATCTTTTTTCTTGCTAGACTGTATCTTTGATTGTTCCTTCCCACTCCCTGTCTTTTCATGCACAGCGCATCATGGCGTCAGCCCTGTCTCTAGTATTGACCAACCCAACTCCATGATCCTATTGAACAGGTTAATAAAATTCTTTGAGCCATTTTTGTAACCTGTCAAAAACAGACAATATTTTCAGGCTCATAATGCTATTGAAAATATGAATGGGAAAACATACATAAAAATGCAGTTTATGCTGGATATTCATATACATGAGATTGTTTCCCCTAAAAGCTAGTGTGCTGTGTTTATATTTCCACCTCTCATGGTGCTTCAGGTATCACAGTTGTTCCATGAATGTTTGTTTAGTCCTCTGATGTATCCCATCACTCTACCAACTTCACAAAGCCTCCCTTCCCTGACCAACCTTCAGCTTCTGTTTTCCCATCTCCAGACAAAATCACCGCATACTCTTCAATAAGGCCCTACTATCCTTCATACAAATGACGGAGATCAAGGCCAAGTGTTGAGCTGGCTTGTGCTCTACTGCAGCTTACCTGAGTTTGGCTAGAAGGAAAAAGAAGCTCCAGATGACAGTGCGAAGGCTTACTGGCATTCTCCTGCAGGTGAGAGGTAAACTCTGTTTGCCATTAGCAGAACATTTGATACCAAGCAGGATGTCCCAGCACTGTGACTCAGTCATCAACCTCACCATCTTTAATAGAAGCAAAACGTATTAGTCACTGGTTAGGAACTATCTACGAGTGATTGACGAGGGGGTGATTAAAATAGTTGAATGTGAAATTGTTTCCATACTCAGTGAAGGAAGCACAGAACGATTCATAGGTGAGTCAGAGGACGTGCAAGATAAGGACCTCAAATTCGAATCTAACACATATTCCTACTCTTTTAGGGATTATAAATAGCTTCAGTGTGTAAAGTTTCCTATGTCTACCCACCTTTCTGTTATGGTCTGTTAGCTGGGAGAATCTACCTAACTCGGTGTCTACTGTCCAGTAACGTTCTCTCCCCGCCACACACACTTCAACTTAGGCATATGATTTCTACTCTTTCTCTTATCTCCTAGCACTATCTCCCAGGGACAAGCCCCGTCAAGAACCAACCCATCATTCTGTACGTTCTATTTTCTCATTCTCCTGCCTGCCTGCCTTCTCTTGGGAAACGCATAGCCACAGTCCCTTTGCAGTGTCCCATGTTCTGTGATACTCGGGCCCACCTTTCTTTAGGAGTAGAGAAATGTACTCCAAAGCTTTCAGAAGGAAAGCATTGATATTTCCTCTGTCTCAGAGGCTTGTGCCTAATACAAATCACCGTGATTAAAAATCCTGGGATCCAGGAGTACCTTGAGTACAGACATGCCCCAGTCCAGAAAGACATTTAAAGTGGAGTAGACACAGAAGTGATGGGAGATCAGTACATGATGCCATGTAGCTGTTTGCTGCCCACAGGTAGACGCTGGCTAATTATTGATCATTTCATTTACAACAGTTATATAAAATATATTCATTGTCACAATAAAGTAGTAAAGATTGCTACATATTTTAGCAATAATATTAAGCATTAAGCAAGACCTGATCAGTCATGAAATAGTCTTGTTACCTAACAGTTGTAATCATTACTACCAATAATGTCATTTAATAACCAGCATATACTACTTATGTGCCTTGATGCTGTATTGAGTATGTCATGCATATTTTCTCATTTAATATTCCTAATAAGTCCAAATGGCTATTGTTCTGACTTCTATCCATCTTTTCCAGATGAGGAAATATATGCATATAGAGTTGAAGTAAAACACCAAGGTTTTGTTCTTTGAAAACTCATGGGACAAGGATCAAACTGAAGCCTCACTCCCAGGGAGCCTGTCCTCTGAATCTCTGACAACTTGAAAAGAGGCAAAGCATCATCAGGAAGTGCCTTCAGGGTTTAAAGACATAACTCTAGGTAAAACGCATTTAGAACTAACTGACCTTGTTTGATACCTAACATTCAAACTTCTACAGCTGAGCTACAGGAAGATTTTTTTTTTAAGAGAGGGGATAATTCATTATAACCCTTTACTCTCCCCCAAATAAGGATATTTAAGCATAATGTCATTTGGATGATTTGGCATGTGAAAGGCCTCCTGGATATAAAAGTCCCTGTCCCTTAAGTGGGCCACCGAGCTCTGGGAAAGTCTGTCCTTGAGTGCACAGGTAAAGGGAGGCAGGGGCAAACCAGGACAGACACACTGAGCTGACTGAAGTAGCAGTGAGTCATGGGGAAGGCGAGTCTGTGCTATCAGGACACCCTTGGAGACCTTGCCAGTTTATAAAGTCTTGATTGCTTCCCACCTGCTGAGATAAAGGGGCTCTTCTCAAGGGCGGGACACTGGGTTTCTGTCTTGGCTCCGCATAGACAAAGATACTTCCCACAGTGTTTGTTTACCTTTTAGCTTTGTCCACAAACTACAGACCAAGATGAGTTCTTTCCCTAGATAATTCAAGTTTGAATTAGCACCTCCTGTTCCTCTTCCCAGGTGGTTCCTCTCTCTCTAAGTATCCACCAATCTCTATTCCACCATGTAAAGTTGCATAGAGATAGTGTTTGGGATAGGGTGTTTCTCCCAAGTTATAATTCACTGTGTCTGATTTTATTTTTAATAAACTGTAGCATTTAGATGCTGAGGTGGGAGCTGGGTGTCTTGGTGCATATACAGCACCTGTCGTGTCCCCCCCCCCCCACGCCCATGCCCCTACACAAATCAGACCCCAAAACTGGAAAGAAGAACGATAGAACACATTGATCAAAAAGACAAGACTGGTAAAATCTCCAGGTGGTCAAAATGAGTGCACAGGAACCATTACAAATGCTTGCGTACCGGGGGGGGGGGGGGGGGGGGGGGGGGCTGGAGAGATGGCTCTTGGGTTAAAAGCACTGGCTGTTCTTTTAGAGGGCTTGGGTTTAATTCTCAGCGCCCACACCAGGCTGCTAACTGCTGTCTGTAACTCCAGTTCCAGGGAGTTTGACTCCCTCTTCTGGCTTCCTCAGGCACCAGACATACAAGTGATATCCAGACAAACAGGCAAGCAAAACAGCCATACACAAAACACAAATAATTAAATCTTTTAAACAATGCCAAAGCCACAAATGCTCACTTGGTATTAACACACACTGGGAATTCTCGGGTCAGAGTTTTACACCTCAATGACTCCTTTTTTTTTTATTGTTTCCTATGTTAGAAAGCACCATTTACCCACTAATATAGCCATATTTGTATCTATGGATAGTGTGGTATGTATAACATATATACATTTGCAATATGTGAGAATATTAATAAAGATATCAATTAAAATTGGAGTGGAGATTTGGCTCAGTTTGTGGAGTGATCGCCCAGCACTCACAAAGCACTAGGTTCTAGTCCCAACACTGCATACACTAGGAGTGGAGATACATGCCTGTAATCCCAGCACTTGAGAGATGCAGGCAGGACATTCAGAGTCTGAGGCCATTCGTGGCTGCAT
This sequence comes from Peromyscus eremicus, assembly GCF_949786415.1. Taxonomy (NCBI): domain Eukaryota; kingdom Metazoa; phylum Chordata; class Mammalia; order Rodentia; family Cricetidae; genus Peromyscus; species Peromyscus eremicus. The sequence goes on from NC_081420.1 coordinate 15,616,937, forward strand.
AGTGAGTTCAAAGCCAACCTAGGGTACATGACACTCTGTCTCAAAGAAAATTAATAATTTCTATCATTAATGAAATTATTATAATACCATTCATAACAGCTATTAATATATTGATTATACATAATAAATAATTATATAATGTATTTCTAATATATACAACAGATTATATTGATATATCTATGAACATCTATTTGTCTATGTATCTAATGTATAGATTAGAGATGAACATTTCTATACAAATATATGAGATGACAGACTAAATATAATTTTGCATTGCATGTCAATATGCTTATCCTTCCTTCCTTAGTTCTAGATAAACAGAATTTTCTGGAGAAAGAAAAAGGACTATTTAATTCTTCCTTTGAAGTCGGGCCGAAGTTTGATTCATTATGAGGAGGAAATTCCATTGGATATTTTCTTTGAATTTGATGACGGTCATGCAGGAACCGCTGGGTAAAGGCGGGAAATTGCAACCACTTAGATGTATCTTTTTTATTCATCGTTTCGGATGGATTCATTGAGTGCTGACTCTGTCACTCGTGTTCCATTTCCTGCTTATTAGTTTGAGAACATAAGCAGCAAGTCTGTCACTTCCACACTGCGTGAGGCGACAGTGTTTTCTTATATGGACCAGATTTACTGAAGTCCTTTTTGAAGGTCTCTTGACGGTTTAGAAGTGTACTGTCCATATTTGGATTTCTGTGATTTCACTACTCCCTGACCATTGGTCCCTTTTATTTATTTTTTATATTCGAGAGTGATTTTCAGAGAAAGCATTCGAGTGAAAACCAAATAAAATAGATCAGTGACTGTGCGAAGTGAGCAAGAACATCCATGAGCAATTTTACTCAAGTACTGAGTGTGTCCCTACTAGGAGCTTATACAGTCTAACGCCTGTCTACCTCTTCCTACTGAGAGTCTAGTAGTGTGGGGCTTCTGATTTGCATTATGTTTGATAACTTCCAATTGCATTAGTGAGTTTCCATTTGGATATATGAGTTTCTTGATTAAGTCCCATCCTTTTTCCCAAGGCTGTGAGACAAAGTACAATCGGGTTCTGCGGCCCCTTGTACTCTAGCTGTAGCTAACACGATAATGTATAGCATGCTGTTACAGAGATTCTTTGCGGCATGTTCAATTCTGAAGAAAGGCAGCAGTCTCAGAGCAACAGGAGAGACACCCAGGCCTGGAACAGCTCAGCAGAGCTGTTTTACCCTTGGAAAAGCCAACGGACTCCCCTGTTGTGTAATGCAATTCATTCTCCTGGGAAGAATGAAGAAACCAGGAGGCTACTCCCTTCCGAGTAAACTGGTGTCTCCCAGATCACAAATCACCTGCTTCCTGTGTCTAAGGGGACGCTTGTCAACGGGAGAAGGCAGTGAAGATTAGCTCATTCATTGCATTAGCATGGTTACCTCATTTCATCTGAGTATACTACCGAGGCATTTCAAGTTCAGTACATCTATTGAGCACCTACTGAGTACTAGGCTTGATACTGTAGGTGCAACAATGAGCAGGTGTGTGCTTGCTGCCCTTAAGCAGCTTGCGACATTTAATAAGTACGGTTCAGTGCAGAGGTTGATGTGTAAATGAGTAAATAATTATAAAGCATTGCAACAAATGATGTATAATAAATAATAACAAACAACAGAACAATAAACAACATTAACAAGATGCCTTGAAAACGGAGTAGGAACTCCACATAAAAGAAACAGCCTGCGGGGTGTGAGCCTGGAGGGAGGGAAGGTAGAGGATGATAGGTAAGAGCCAAATATGGAGGACGTGGTATGTTCGGAGAAATATCGGAACCTTATGCCAAGGGTGAGAGAGTTGGGAGAGTGGTTTACATAGATCTTCAGATGAGCAGCAATCCTTGCGTTTCGTGTTTTGAGATTCAGGAGGGTGGGCCTGGAAGGGGTACACAGGAGAGGAACATCGACTGTCCACAAAACAACTGCAGAGAGGAAAGCCAGAGAAAGCCAGGGTGGGGATGGTGACAATCCAAAGTCAGATTGCATGTGGGACTTGAAGACTGTAGTCATACAATTATATACTAACACATTGGTGCAAAACGCATGTGTTCAGATTTGGTCTGAATATACAGTTTATCTAAAGACAACTGACTTTGGGACCTAAGGAAACAAGGGGTTTCTGGCTTGCGTGAGTAGGTTGCTGAGCAGCCCACATGGCAGATAAAGGAACACCTTGGTTAGTGAGTATGTTTTTGAATGTGTTGAGTTGAGGTAACTTTCAGGATATCCAGGTGGAAGTGTCCAGGTATTCTATATATATAGGCGTTTGTTGCTAAGGAAATTTCTGACTTAGCAGTGTCCTGGCATCAGCCAGAGCTTGGGAGGAGGATGGACTAATCCTGACATAGTAGAGAAGAGGAGTAGAGGACTGGAAGCCTGGGCGATTTCTTACAGCCCACCTTTCTTACCCTCAGGAAGGTCAAGGGAAAGACTAGTGAGTGAGACCCAGAGGTCTGGGAAGGAAGGAGGAAGGGAGGCACTAGGAGCTTAGAGATCCAAAGTTTCTGGTGAAGGATCTAGAGACTCTTGGGAGGCTGAGAAAAATAAAGGGGTGGGGAGCACTTACTGAGAGAGAATCAGGAGACGGTACAAACCTCAGATCAACCAGAGAAGGATCAGAAGCCAGGTGAATATAGAGTGGAAAGGGTATATTTCTCTTTTCTATGAAAAGAAGTCATTCATTTCAATCTTCAAATACAGGAATGTTTACTCCTCAGAGCCACAGACTGACTCAACTCAGGCTACCATCTTGAGAGTATGTATTACTGTTGATAATAATTTCTGGGTAAGGAATGTGGTAAATTCACAATAGACGTTAACTCAGAGACCCCTTAACATACAGTCTTGGTGACCGGTGAGCAGAAACATATCTTCGTATGTGCAAGAGATGGATGCTGGCTGATAAGACTTGCATGAAGAGGTCGCCTTCTTACCTGGAAATTTATCCACTAGGAGCCTTTCAAAACAAGCTTCACAGAATTTCTGTTGGCTTTTTGTGCTGCATCACATACTTGAGATGATCAGTTTGTAAGGGTTTATTTTGGCTCATGGACTTGGAGGTTCTGGTCCATGACTGGTTGGTGCTATTGCTTTGGACCTGTAGTATACTGATGCTGCACACCTCAAGAAAGGAAGCCACAGGGAAACAGAAACCTCTCCCCTTGTGCCAGGCAGTAAAAGGGCAGGACTGAGGGTTTTAAATTGGCCTAAGTGCAGAAACCCCAATGACCTAAAGACTTTCAACTTCCAGCCTACGTTAAAATATCCCATCACCTCCCAACAATAAACACATGAAGGACAAGTCTTCAAGACACATGCCTTTGAGGACCATTCAAGATCTGATCTCCTTTCCAATACTCACTTTTTATATCCATCTCTGAAGTCCCACATAGATATTGTAAAATATTATTGAATACAATGATCTAGGGCACTGAGAAGTATTAACTTATTTAACAAATCAAGTTACAGACAGATTCCTACATATTAAGGAAAGAAATTCTAGAAACTTAAATAAGATGTCCAATGGAGTTGAAAGTAATACGTGCCTATTTACCTGAGACGAAGCAGGAAACAGTTTACTAAAACATCATTTCGGTTAATTTTATATACAGAACATTCTATATACTTCTAAATTTATACACAGAAACAAATAGCAATTACTCAGAATTAAGATTTTATTCAACCAAGAGAAGTTATAGTTGGTCCCAGATTTGATCTTGGTAGATATAAAAGGGAAGGGCTTTTGTGCTTGGACATGAATCCTTCTCTGTAAGTGCTGTCTGATTCGTTAGAATTTTCACATCCATGTGGAAAAGCTATGGCATTTGCTGCACTTAGGAAGTCAGTATGCCATGTTTCATAAAACTGAAAGGCAAACCTCACTGACATTGTATGGCTGTGTTTACTCTTAGAACCGTGAATGTGTCGAAGTTGAAATTTTTTACTTTTTAAATTTTGCCACTTGGATACCCAGTGGTTAATGGATTCTTTGGAAAAGCAAGTCTTGAGGTAGGTACACAGATGTTAGTTTTTATTCATTTATAACTTTGGAATTTTGTATATTTTGCCCTGTTGAGAGATGTACACTAATTCTAACTGTGAGGGACTTTGTTTAGAAGCAGACATAAACACAAGTAGCTAACGTCTAACAATTTTAGTTACTTACTTGGTAACTCTGGCATAAATATCTATATCTGGACTGGTGAGAGGCTCAGCAGGCAAGGGCACTTGCCACCAAGCCTGAAAACCTGAGTTTGTCCTCAGGATTCTTGTGGTAGAAGAGAACTGACTGCTGCAAGATGTCCTCTGACCTCCACATGCATGTCCTGGTACTCATATGTAAGCCAGACATGGTGGTGCATGCTATAATCCCAGAACTTGGGAGATGGAAGAATTCACAATCATCTTTGGCTACATAGCCAGTTCAAAGCCATCCTGGGATTCATATGATCTCAATTGTTTCAAACCAAACAGAAGCAAAGATAAAACAAAATAGAACCACTCTCCTGATGTTGGCGCATAGGTTAGTGTTAATATACATAAAACATAAGACACACATATGGACTGGGTTTTTTTTTTATGATATCATCATGGTTCTGCCTCCTCTAGTTTCAACTTTGCCACGTGCTATTGACAAGTCATTTACCCAGCCAAACCTCACAGCTTATTTGTCATGCAAAATGTCTGTTCAAGATGCTCTTCATGGTCTTTACCATTGAAGACGCCATTTTTCCATAATCTTTGCATCTAGCCCCAAATTTCTAATTCAGGGTCATTCTTCCTAGGTTGTTTCCTTCAGTTAACAAACATTCCTTTTCTCTTTGTGATTTACAGTTTATCCCCAAGTTTTTTATTCATACAGAAAGTAATCTAATGTTCAGAAATTTATTGAAGATGATTCGTTTAGTAATTTTCATCCTTTGAACCAATGACTCTCTTCAAAATATCTCCTATATTCTCATTGGTTTTGTTTTCTGTTTTCTTTTTCTTTTTTTTTCTCTAGCAAAACTCTTGATAGAATTGTCCATGTTGAGTCTCTCTTTCTTTGCATGCTTTCTTCTCGTTTTTAAAGCTTGATTTGTTGGATTGTTGTTTGTGGGACTGATGATGGAGCCTAGAGTCTCTGGAAAACTAGGTAAATGCTATCTCCTGGCTGAGCTATGCCCCAGCCTTCTTCCTTCAGCACTCATCCTTACATCAAGCCCTTCTTACATGGGCTTCCAACTACACAATCCCACCCAAACGCTTCAGGAGAAGGTGACACAGACCCTCATTGGTCAGATCCTTTGGTCAGTTCCCATCTACACAATCCCACCCAAACGCTTCAGGAGAAGGTGACACAGACCCTCATTGGTCAGATCCTTTGGTCAGTTCCCAATCTTCATTTGACTCCTGTGACATGGTTAACTGTCTCCTCTGAAGCAGCTCCTTCTCTCCTCAGCCCTCTCCCACCTTGTCTTATGTTTTCTCTAGTCTGAGTAGACAGAACTCCATTGGCTTTGTTTCTTCTCATGTTCCAAATCAGTGTGTCCAACAAAATATAACACGAGCCACGTATGTGATTTTAAATCTCCTACTGTTTGAATTGCGTATTAAGTCAGTAAAATAAATGCATGAAATTAATATTAATAGCATATTGAACTTAACTTGATATACTCAAAATATTAAAATTTTAAGAAGTAATCAGCATAAATTACTACAGTAGTAAGATAGTTTATATTCATTTCAAAAATATATACTTAGTTCTCAAAATCCAGTGGCTCGTCTACACTTTTAGAAAAGATAAGCTTGGATGAGCATCTTTCTTTCTTTCTTTCTTTCTTTCTTTCTTTCTTTCTTTCTTTCTTTCTTTCTTTCTTGTGGTTTTTCGAGACTGGGTTTCTCTATGTAACAGTTCTGGCTGTCCTGGAACTCACTTTGTAGACCAAGCTGGCCTTGAACTCATAGAGATCTGCCTGCCTCTGTTTTCTGAGTGCTGGAATTAAAGGTATGCACTACCACCACCCAGCTACAAATCTTTTCTAAATAATCTAGGTGAGGATAAATTTTCTATAGGCTGATTTAATTATTTGGAAGGATATGTCAAATTATTAGGTTCTAAATACT
>NC_081420.1:16228073-16382409 GCF_949786415.1 Peromyscus eremicus
GGAGGAAATATTTCACAAATTACCTTCTGCACATAGGTATAAAACTTCTTAAAATAGGAGAAAATTGATCTAATAATGCATCTCACCAGGACATCCTATTAATCATGGGAATTCAAGGCCACCTTGACATTTGAAAATCAAAGTAATTCACTGTATTAACAAGATGAAAGAGAAACTCCATTAGTCATTTCTACAGATGCATGTTCACTATACAACAAAACTCATTATAAAATCTCTCGGCCAATTAGGAAATAGTAACCAGAGTTTTGAACTGAAAAAGGACATCAGAAACAGGTATCTTACATCCCCAGTGGTTGGCAAAAGACTAAGCTGTAGTTCCCTGAGATCAGAAACAAGGCAAGGATACATAGCTTCCCGACCATGTGTAGTTTTAGTTAAGTGAAGGCATGTTGACAGCATGTTCTGCTCTTGCAGAGGACCAGAGTTGGCATCCCAGAACCCACATGAGGCACAACCTAGTGTGTCTGGAGCTCCAAGGGGCTCTATCTTCCAGCCTCTGTAGGCACCACATTCACATGTACAGTGCCCCCCACACACACACACATATAGACATAATGAAAAACTGAAATGAGTCTGCAGAAGTGTTGGCACCAGCCGTTACAATAAGACAACAGCAAATACAAACCATGGAGAAAGAAGATTTCCTGTTCTGCCATCACCAGATCATATGGTCATCAGTGAAGAAATCCTAGGCAGCTACTAAGAATTGTAAGTGATTATAAGAGTTGTGGGTGATCAGATCAAAATATAAGATAAGTTGTATTCCTGCAAATTGGCTGCACACATGTGAAAAATAGAAAATTTTAGACTAAGTTATAGTAGACTGAAAAAGACATAAGATATTTAAAAGTAAGTAACCAAATATATGAAACACATACTTAAAGACATTACTGGGAAAGAAAAATGTAAGAGTACTTTCAAAATGGGATGATGTATTATTTTCATGGTCTGAAAAATTCACTATTGTTGTAGGATCAACTAAAGATCTACATGAAAAAAATTATAGTCAAGCTGTATCTCACACCATTATAGTCTGTCTCTTAAATGACCAAGTCTGTGTATAAAACAGGCCATAGAGTGGTGATGTCATCAGGTGATGGAATCTTCAGCAGGTGAGACTGTTTGGAAGATCCTTAGGCACCTGCCATTTAAGGAGATGGTGGGACCCCAGGCTCTGCCTCTCCTTGATTCTCTTGATTCATAACTGTAAGGTGGGTATATTTATCTTACCATGTGTTCTCACCATGAGGTACTGTCCTGCTGCAAGCCCAGAACAGCAGGGCCAAGCACTTCTGGACTGGAACCTCTCAAACCATGAGAGAAAGAGAGCCACTTCTCTTTAAAAGTTAATGATCTTGCTGACCATTGTAACCCCAGGTAGAAGCAGGAGGATCAGGAGTTCAAGGTCATCCTCAGCTATAATGAGTGTGAGACCATCCTGGGATACATGAGAGTGTTTCACACACACACACACACACACACACACACACACACACACACACGCCTGTGTACTTTAGCAATAAAGTTAACACACACACACACACACACACACACACACACATGCACGCACGCCTGTGTACTTTAGCAATAGAAGCTAACACACATATACACACACAGATAGAAGCAGGAGGCTCCCCACATGTAAGAAGCTAACACACATATAAACCAGACATACAATTAACCTAAAATGAATCAAGAGCTAAATGCAAGAATTGAAACTATAAAACATGTAAGAGAAAAGAGAATAGAATAGTTGAGGCTATGAAGTAGGGTATGGTAATTTATATAAAGTGTAGTAAAGTTGAAAAAATATAACTTAAATATTAACAAAATTTTAATCTTCAGAAGAAACTGTTGTGAGAAGTTTAATGATGCAAGCCACATATATCATAAAAAGATATATGTACCCAGAATACATAAAATGTTCTTCAAACAGAGTATGAAACAGTAGAGGTACTATAGAAAGAAACGTATTAGTTTCTAGAAAAATTTAAAATTGAATTAACATGTGACTAAGCAAGTTTACTTCAGAGTAACCACAAAGAGTCCAAAGTGAGTTCTTGCGAAAGTATTTGTCTGCCCATGATTGTGGCAGAGTTACTCACAATCACAAAAACGAAAAGCTTCCCAAACGTTCATCTGTGAATGAGGAAATATCCATGTACTAGACCACCACTGAGACCTATAAAAGAAATTTACACATGTTACAGCATGGATGAGCCTGCAGGATGGCACCCTATGTGAAATAAACCAGCCATAAAATTACAAATACCAACTATTCTAGGTACCCAAGTCACTTTTGGAGCTCACGTTGGCAAGACACTCCTGATGTCTAACACTTGGAGGCTGGGGGTGTTGTAAATGCCCTGCAAACCTACGACCTGCCTTAACAGAATTATTTGGCTCAAAATGTAAATAGTCCACTAAAACTGAAAAGTCATGCTTTGTACTCATAACTAAAGCCTTCCTCTCCTCTAGCAGGATTTTCTCCTCATTGTTCCTGATTGCCTGTACTAGTTACAAAAAGGAGACAGAGAAAAATAGTTGGAGGCAGCCTACAACTTCCCTGTTCCATGAGGCCACCATCATCCAATCCTATTCTCATGCTTTCATTCAAAAATGGCACAGCTTACTAGCCCTGGCCCTGATATGGCCAAATTCCTATCTCTACATCTCCCTCATTCTGTGTGAATAGTGGCTTTTGTGTGTTATGAATCTTCAGTGACAATTGACGGGATTTAGAATTACCGTGGGAACAGACTTTGAGTATGTCTATGAGTATTTCCAGAAAGCTTTAGCTGAAGAGGGAAGAGCTGCCATAAATGTGGGGAGCATAGGCAGAGATTCCAGACTGGGTAAAAAGGAGGAAGTGAGCCGAGCACCAGTGTTCATCTCTCTGTCCTTCCCGACTGTGTTGCTCACACTCTTCTCCTCCTGCTGTGCCTTCTCCACTGCCGTGGTCTGTACCCTCAAACTAGGAGCCCAAATCAACCTTGGCTTCCCAAAGTGGCTTCCGCCAGGTATTGAGTTTCAGCCACGAGAAAAGGAACTAATGCATGCGTGCAATATAGAGGGCTACCTGGCCTTTTTATAGAGTTTATTAGCCCTTTTCATACATTGTGTGCCCTATCCTCTTCTGCTTTAAACACCACTACCATGTGTCCCTTGGTGTGCCAGGTGCGTATGACCTGATAAAACAAGAACTAAAAAGGAAATCAACTACGAGTTTATCTACAAATAGACTGCTGTGACTTGTGATCACACACTTTCTCCCTGTCTAGTCCAAGTGACCTTTGCATCTTGTCAGCAAATTCAGCCTTGGCTGGTCAAGGGTAAGAACCTTAGTAACAGCCATGAAGGTAAGACAGAATGTTCTGCATCCAGATGGGCTTGCCTCAGTCTTTCCAGCTGAAAACCTCAGGATTAGAAGATATTTTTCTAACAAACTATCAAAAACCCAGCATTCCAAACTGTCCTTTGTATTGCCCATATCTCACTTCAAAACAAAACACAACACCAGCCTTCTACAACAGAACACTGCCTCCACCTGCAGTTAGAAGCACACTCACAATAATTGCTTCCCTGGAAATAATGGCTTTCTCTAGAAAAGAACTTGGAAACAAATGATAATCATCAATTTTGAGTCCAATTTATACATCTCAATATTCTAGCCTGACATCCAGATGCAATTACTAATAGCTATATCTGAACACATTAATGTGTGCATTGTAAGCAAGCCTGGGATTGTTCTAGTCTGAGGAATTATACACTGAGATAAAAAAACAAAACTGTTCCAATATCTGGTCTAGGAAGCTTCCCTGTGTTGGCTTAGCATTGCCATCCTCAGACCACTTTTATGCATTTTTCCTGACATCCCTCAGTAACTGTCAAGAAGCCTTATCCTAGATAGTGGCATGCATGCATGATGTGGACTTGTGTCTCTCACAGCAGGGCAGATATGAGGCCTCTGTGGGGCAGAAAACTTTTGAACCAACCCTTTTTATTTAAAGACTACTTCAGAGCAATTTTAGCTCACAGCAAAATTAAGAGGCAGATAGCATAGATGTCCTTGTCATATTGTCAATGCATTCACACACATAGCCTTACAACACAATAATAAAACACTGACCTGCAGAGCAGTATACCCCGTCATAACTGATGAACTCCATCAACACATCGTTACCACTTCCACTCTGTAGTTTACATTAGGGCTCCCTCTTGATGGCCATGAGTTTAGACAAACATAAAATGATATGTATTCATCACCATGCGAACTATTTTCAGCCCTAAAATTCTTCTGGGCCCCCTACATCTTTATTTCTTATTCTCTAATAATGTAATTACTAAAAATATTTCTAAATTGTCAAAATTTGTATATCAGTACATATAAAAAAAAAGCAAAAAAAAAACCAAACAAACAAACAAAAAAACAGTGTCTAAAAATGAAGGAAGCAAAGTTGTTGGCCCAGTAAAGCATCTAGACAGTAGTTCTTGCTCATTCACATTCTTACCCTCCTAACATTAAATTTGCCACATCAACATGTCCGCAGTCTATGAACTAGGCATGAGCCTCAGGTGGTAGAGCATTTGTGGAGTATGTGCAAAGCTCTGCACTTAACCCTCAGAACTCAGCCCTGGGACCATAGAGGGAGGAGGGAGAGAAGTTCAAGGTCATCCTTGATTACATAGTGAGTTCTAAGTAAGCCTGGGCTACATGAGTCCTGGGGAAATGGGGGCGGGTCCCCAAATCTAATGTGACTGTGTATAACAAAAGTAAGGCAGTCCCTGCGTGTGCATGCCCAGCTCCGATTCTCCAGTGTACAGTCATACAGCACAAAGGAAGGAGAGCAAAGATGGCCACAGTAAACACAATGGAGGGCAGGAGACCAATTCATGGAAGACAACTTCTGAAAGCTTCTAACACTGAGCTTTCAATAATCACCCTGATATATAGTTTATTCTGACAAAATGGAAGAAAATATAAAGGGGGTTTGGGGATCCAAATGTTCACTTAAACAACGTTGGAAATAAAGTCTGTCACTAGAAAGGCAAGAAGAATTGTACACAAGCACTTTAATTGGTAAAATTTCTCACAGGCTTTCAGAACAGCCATCCTGATACTACTAAACACACACATTGAAGTAGATGGAAAACGGTACGGACCAGGGTTGTTGGTGTAGAAAGTAAAGCAGAAGCAAGAGACAGATGGGTGTTAGAGTAAGTCACACAACAGCAGATTAGAGTTGGAGACATCTGTATGTGTGGTGTTTGAATGACAAAGCCCCCCTAAAAGCTCAAATGTTTGAACTTGGTCCCCAGTTGGTGGAACTGTTTGGGAAGGATTAGGTGTGGCTTTGTTAGAGGTGTGTCACTAGAAGTGAGCATTGGGGTTCAAAAACCCAAGCCGTTCTCTGTTAGCTGCTTCTTTTCTCTGCCTTCTACTTGAAGAGAAGATGTAAACTCTTAGATACTGCTCTAGCACCATGGCTGCATGCCTGCTGCTGTGCTCCTTACCATGATGGTCATGGACTCACCGTCTGAACTGTCAGCCCCTAAGCACTTTCTTCAATAGGTTGCTGATCTCTTCACAGCACAGTGAAGTAACTAAGTCAGCATGCTCTCAGATACATAGTTATACCCATAAATATATGTGCTTCTATACATACACAGACTTCCCACTTGGTCTGCTGAAATGTCCTAGCAATAATGACAACCCTCAAACAGCAAGCATTCCAAACGCCCAGGGTATGGTTTCTAGTGCCATTCTCCAATGAAAAGGTTACTTAGAAAAATGGGTGACTTGAAAACTGGAGATGGAAATATGTATGGATGATGGGGATTCTTGTAGTGGAAGGAAAGGAGGAGAGGAGGAAGTAAGAAAGAAATGAGATCAGGAAGGAAGGGAGAGAAAAAGCAAGGAAGAGGAAAAAGGAGGGAGAAGAGGGAGGGATGGGAGGGGGAAATCCTCCACAAAGTTGAAAAACCAATATTGGCTTATTACTTGATGGTAACCCAACATATAATGGACTATTCAAAAGTACCTGCTAATACATATATTTAAGTAACTAAAAAATAAGGTATAAAACTAAAATGATAAAATAAAAAATATAGCAATACTTGTGTGGAAAAATTCCAAATAATTCTTGTAAATCTTTTTTTCATACTTAAGAATATATAGAGATTGGTTAATTTATAACACTTCACTCTCTGTGTATGAACTGTACAAAGTACCTTCTTCCAAACCAAGCAGAACTGAGTAAGAGAGGGAAAAGAGGAATTTCCCAGTGGAAACCCTTGAACACTTCTACCTTACTCACTGAATGGGAGCTCCAGATCAGCATCAGTAGTGGTAAGTTTGATTGACAGTATATGCCCTTCCTTCATCAAGAATAACACCTTGCCTCAGATCTTTCATCCCATTTTATAACTCCTGTTTAACCATGAGAAAGATATCAGATGGTCCCAGTTAAGGATCGTCCCACAAAATACTTGGCCAGTCCTCAAAACTGAGGTCTAGCAAGATGGCTCAGCAGGTAAAGACACTTGTGGAAACCTGAGTAGCTTGTAGAGCTGGAAAGAGAGAACTGACTCTACGAAGCTGCCCTGGCCTCCTCTCAAATGCTGCAGCACACATTCCACCGTGTGGTCATGGGAATCATTCTCAGGTTGTTAAGCTTGATACTAGGAGATTTCCCCCAACACCCCCCCCCCCCACACACACACACACACACACACACGCACGCATGCACGCACGTACGCATGCACATACACACACGCGCGCGCACGCATGCACGCACGCACGCACGCATGCACGCACGCACACCCTATCTCACTGGCCACTCTCAGCATCTTTCCTGAGCAGTCTATTGTTGGCGCCTACTGCACCTCCTTCTCCAGTTTCTACCATCCGGAGACTCTCTTAGTGGTATTGTTGGACAAGGAGGAGAGGGTGGAGCTCACTAGCAGATGATGGTTAAGATGGGCTGATAATTGGCCTCTATGGCACATATACTGTCAGGTGTCTACACACAGCAGGTATCTTTCTGGAAAGGCTTTGTGAACTCAATCACCATATTTCCCAAGAGGTCTTACAACACAGTCCTATGTAGTCAGAACACAGCAGTGAAGATCTGAAAAAGTAATGACATATAGTCTTCAGAAGACAGTGCCCCTGGCCTTTTCTTCTTCATGAACTTTGCCCTATTTGCTGATTGCCACTAAGTCCACTTAATTCTTCCATGACATTGTGCCGTTTTCTGTTTCCTTGGAAAGGCCTATGACAAAAGAGCATCCCCAACAAACTTCCTGTTAAGATACTAGAAAGGACGTAGTATCCAGTGTACTTAGTGAAGTACGGGAGCCGAATTGCATTGGCTTCCTTATGAAAGAGGTGTGTCTCATCCATTTCATCTCTAGCTAGTTATTCCAGTAGCCACCTCTTTACAAAAAAATCATTTAAATCAAGCCCCACTTCTGCCCACTGACAGACGAAATTACTCACAGCTAATCCATCTCCTACTTTATTGCCCATAGAAATGAAGAACAGGTTGCAGGAAGCGCTGTATACAACAGGAGGCTGGGAGACAGCACTCATCCATTTCCTCACAGTGTACAAGTTTGATCGTGTTTGCCTAATTATCCCATTAACCTGTGCCTAAAGATCCAATTACTCCAGCTGTGGGTGATTGAAGAAAGGGCAACCGCAACAGATACCAGGCAGGGGACGTGTGTATTCCTCATCTGTAACGTCTCTAATTGCTGGTTCAGTCTTTCACCGGGAAACTCCTATGGCAGCAAAGAAAACAGAAGTGTTTCTGGGAACAGCTTCTAAACTGGCTAACACCATTTAAATTTTAAGTGTTTCTTATGAATAAAGGAACTCCTTACAGTGTGTGTGTGTGTGTGTGTGTGTGTGTGTGTGTGTGTGTGTGTGTGTATTTTAATGGTTCATGGTGGAAGTCAGAGGACCACTTGAAGGAGTCAGCTCTCTCCTTCCATATGGGTCCTTGGGATTGATGTTGGGTCTTCAAGATACAGTAGCAAGTGTCTTTACCCACTGAGCCATCTAATTGTCCCAAGGACACCTTTTTTAAGATCTATGTTGTGTCCTTGTGAATAATTTAAAATTCAAAAGACCAAGAGACAGAGGCATGAAGTTCATGAGTTGAGGCTACTCCGGCTACATGGAAAAAGGCAAGATGCAAAGATGAGGGAGAGATCTGGAGGAGACTCTACCATCCAGATGAGTACCAATTGGGCCATGGGTTCTCTTGTCTTTTCCTTTTTTTCTGAATTGCAAAGACAAGTCCACACACTTATACCATCCTATAAGTCAAAAGAAAAGGGAGACACAAGAGTATCCTGATGTATCAGTTACCTTGTGACATCTATCTATACTTAAATAACAATAAACAACACTTTAAAAATTGTCCAAGGAAAAATTAAAAATAAATATTAGTAACAAAAGATTATAAGATACTAGCCTATCTTATTGGTTTCTTCTAATTTTTGGTAGACAGATTTCATTTGATGAACAGATATCTAAGTCAAGATTGTACAACCAACCATAGAAGCTGTCTTTGGATATGATTAAGAACCTATAAATCATCTACCAAAGTATAACTTTCCTATAAAACATACATATGAATAGCTGGCATAAGAATGAGAACCTGAGTTTGGATCCCCAGAATCCACATAAAACTGGATGCAGAGTCCAGTGGCACACATCTGTAACAACACTCCTATAGAAAGATGGGGTGGAAACAGGAGAATCCCAGAAGCTTCGGGGCCAGCTGGCCTGTGAAAACAGTGGAAAACAAGAAATAAGCAAGGTGAAAGGCAAGAACTGATACCTGAGGTTGTGTTCTGACCACCACATGCATCTACACACACACACACACACACACACACACACACACACACACACACACACACACGGACACGGACACGGACACATACACACACGGACACATACAAGACACACACATACAGACACACACATACACACAGACACACACACATATGTACATATATACACACAGACACACACACTCACAGACACATGGGGACACACAGGTGCACATACATACACATACACATAAGATTTTAAAAATATATTTTAATGAACAGAATTCTGACTTCTGGTCTCATCCATTTTATTGGTTGTTCTTTTTTTCCTTTGGCCAGATTATTATAATTTTGTGTACTATTCAATAAATTCTCTCTCATCCTGAAGTCTCAAGGATATTCTCTGGCTTTATCATCTGGAACCTTTGTTTTCCATTCACATGTATATGAACTGCATGTGGTAAGCTCTGATCTCAAAAAAGAAGACAGAAAAATAACATTCACATGGCTTTCTCCAGTTTCAAAGCAGCTTGACATATTACAATTGAATTGTTATTTGTCCTGCAGGGTAGTGTTGATGATGATATAATGATAGTAATAACAGCTAACATTGACTGAAGAAAGTCTTCTACCGCAGTGTGTGTTTTAATGACCATTGTTCTTTAGCAGATTGTAGATAGAACAATATCACAGAACATGGTAGTAGTTGTCTTCACTTTTACAAGAGCTGTTTTGATTCTGGTGATACTGACTAGTAGAGCTAGAAAAGTAACCTGATGATCAAAGAAAGGGCAAAAGAATTCCAGAAAAGGAAGTATACAGCTCACCTTACCCCGTGTCAAAACTTAGTATAAGGGGTTGGGGATTTAGCTCAGTGGTAGAGCGCTTGCCTAGCAAGTGCAAGGCCCTGGGTTTGATCCTCAGCTAAAAAAAAAAAAAAAAAAAAAAAAAATTTAGTATAAACCATGGTAAGTAGGATACAGAGGGTTTGTCAAAGAGATAAATGAACTTGTTATTGAAATAGAATTCAGAGTCTAGAAACGAGAAGACACAAATACAGTCCATTGATTCCTGACGAGGGCATAAGACGATAGAGTAAGTGTCTTCAACACATGATATGGGACAAGTAGGTGACCATAGGTAAAAATGTGAACTCTCTCTGTGTGTTATGAAGTATATAAAAGTGGAAAATTAACTCAATATAGATAATAGACTGAAACATTCAATGAAAAACATTAAGACACAAGAAAATAAGTGTTGGGGAAACTCTTCATGATGGTAGATTTGGAAAGGAGTCCTTAGACAGAGCACCATGTGTCCAGCCCTTGACATTAAAACCTGATTAAATACTATTTAGATGAAACCTCCGTGTTTCAAGGAAGAAAACATAAACTACTCAATGGAATACATACTTCCTATCACACATATGGTAAATAGATCGTATCTAGAATACATACATGGTTTTAAAACCTTGAATAAGGAAGCACCAAAACAAGCCAGCAGGGTGGATGGCATGTGCCTGTATTCCCGACACAAGGAGGAGAGCTGAAGGCAGAACGATCCAGAGTTCACAGCTACTTCACACTACATACTGAGTTCACGGCTAGCCTGGGCTATGCAACACTGTCCCAAAACAAAACAAAACAGAAATTGGAGTAAAGAAAGGAAAACAGGCAAAATTCTGAAGAATAATTGACCGAAGTTTAACAAATATGTAAGGGAAACAAGCCTTTTAAAAATACTCAGTATTGGAAGAGACAACTGGAAAGGGGTTGGGGGAGGGGCACTTCAGGGTGAGGTAAAAACCTAGTGCGATGGAAATTCCTAGGAATCTATAAAGGTGACCCTAGCTAAGACTGCTAGCAATAGGAGATACATAGCCTGAACTGGTCATTTCCTGTGACCAGGCAAGACTTCCAGTGGAGGGATTGGGACACTAATCTAGCTACATAACCTTTGACCTACAATTTGTCCTACCTACGAGCTGTGATGGGGTAAAGGTGGCACTGAGATTGTGGGAGTGGCCAACCAATGGCTGGCCGAGCCTGAGTTCCATGCCACAAGAGAAAACCCTCCCCTGCCAGTGCCTGGAAAGCAGAGGCTGAATAGCCCAGAGACCTAGGATAGAACCAAACATGACTAGTTAAAAAAAATGTCAAGGTAATGATGCCTAGTGATATTCTTCTATATTCATAGATTGGTGCCTAGCCCAATTGTCATCAGAGAGGCTTCATCCAGCAACTAATATGAACAGATGCAGACCCACAGCCGAACATTAGGCATAGCTTGAGAAATCCTGTGGAAAGAGGGAGGAAGGATTGATTGTAGGAGCCAGAGTTAAGGACATCATAAGAAAACCTACAGAACCAACTAACTTAGGTTCATAAGAGCTCACATAGACTGAACTGACAACCAGGGAGCCTGCGTGGGATGGACCTAGGTCCTCTACATGTATGTTACAGTTGTGTAGCTTTGTCATCTTGTGAGATTCCTGACAGTGGGAGCAGGAGCTGTCTCTGACTCTGTTGCCTGCTTTTGGGACCCATTCCTCCTAGCAGGTTGCTTTATCCAGCCTTAATATGAGAGGAGGTGCCTAATCTTCCTGAAACTTGATATGCCATGTTTGGTTGATATCCATGGGAGACCTGCCCTTTTCTGCATAGAAATGGAGAAGGGGTGAATGGCAGGACAGAGGGGAGGTGGGGGGGGACTGGCAGAAGAGGAGGGAGGGGAAACTGTGGACAGGATGTAAAAAATTAACAATAATAATAATAATAATAACTTCATTAAAAATATACTCAGTATTAGTTGTCATAAAGGAATTAAAATCTGAGACCATAATAATACTCCAATCAACACATATTGGAATGGCTAAAATCCAAACAGAATGCAGCAAACAGTGTCAAACCCTGGAAGGGACACACATTGCCATGCTAGGCAATGAACAAGTCTCCTAGGATTTCTGAGTCGATGGGCAAAGCACCCTTTAGGCCTTGCAGGGCTACATCTGACTCCCTAATCTCTCTCTCTCTCCTCTCCTCTCCTTCCTCCCTCCCTCCCTCCCTCCCCACCCCTCTCTTTGTATGTGCAGTTTTCTGAGAAGATTCATGTGTCCCAGGCTGACCTTCCACTTGGTATAGCTGAAGATGACCTCCAACTCCTAATCTACCTCTGGAGAGCTAGAATCACAAAGTGTACCACCACGCCCACTTGTTTCTAGCCTCAAATTTGGAGTCCCTGCCTCCCAGACTCTGGGCTGCCCAGCTTAAGGTGTGTGTGTGTGTGTGTGTGTGTGTGTGTGTGTGTGTGTGTGTACTGTTTTTGTTTTATTGTTTGTTTATTTTTCCATGTGAGTTTTATTGTTGTTGTTTAACATTTATTTCAGTTATTTAATGACTTTAGTTATTGTGTTCTGAGTCCTCCTCATCTCCCTCTGAGGTAGTTTCATGCCCCACCTTCTTCTGGCATCAGCTTTTTCTTTGTTGTCCATTAATGTTTTTCAAAATGTTTGTTAGGGACCTGATGGGTTTTCACTTCTATTAATGGCAGATTGATAATAAGATGGTTTGTAGAAATTGAAGAACAAAATAAAATGATAGCAGTTGCTGGTGAGATTGTGGGCAAAGTCAAACCCTTATCCACTGTTGGTGGGAATGCATACTGGTTCATCTGCTTTGGAAATCAGTAAGGATACAGGTTTCTCATAAAACTAAGAATGGAACTTCCATATGGCTCGGCTTTACCATTCCTGGTCAAAGACATACCTGCATACCCATGTTCATCTCACCTCTGTTGACCATAGCTAAGAAATAGAAGCAGCCTAGATGTCCATAAGCTGGATATATTGCTGTGGGATGTTCTGTATGGCAAATGTGTTGCTAATTAGTCAATAAATAAAACACTGATTGGCCATTGGCTAGGCAGGAAGTGTAGGCGGGACAAGGAAGAGAATAAAGCTGGGAAGTAGAAGGTTGAGTCAGAGAGACACTGCCAGCCGCCACAATGACAAACAGCATGTGAAGATGCCAGTAAGCCACGAACCATGTGGCAAGGTATAGATTAATGGAAATGGATTAATTTAAGCTGTAAGAACAGTTAGCAAGAAGCCTGCCACGGCCATACAGTTTGAAAGCAATATAAGTCTCTGTGTTTACTTGGTCGGGTCTGAGTGGTTGTGGGACTGGCGGGTGTCAGAGATTTGTCCTGACTGTGAGCCAGGCAGGAAAACTTTAGCTACAATGTATAATTTTTTAATGTGGTATATATACACAATGAAATTCTATTCCATTGTAAAGGAAAAAATGAAACTATGAAATTTGCAGAAAAAATAGGTAGACCTGGAAGATATGCTGAGTGAGGAAACTGAGGCCCAGGCGAATAGATGCAGTATGTTCTTCCATGTGCAGATCCTGGCATCACAGTGAGAGGTTTCTGTGTCTAAACTTGAATGGGTGTCTCTAGTGATTAGAAAACAAAAGGGAAGGAGTGTACAAAACTAGAGAAGAGAGAGTGCGAAACACAGATAATGGGGAGCCAGATACTAGGTTTAAACAGGGTTGGGGCACGGAGAGAGGGGAGTTGGGAGGTTGGAAAGAGAGTTTCAAAAAAACTAAGGATGCATGAAAACAGCACATTGAAACCTACTACTTTATAAACTAAAAAATATAATTAAAAAAATAAAATTAAAAAAAAGCTCAGAACAGAGATACTCTTAATGGGCAGATAATTCTGCTCATAGACGCCATAGGCTTTAAACAAGAACCCCAGTACCAGGTGGGAGATACATCCATTGGCAAAGAGGTGTCAGAGCCTCTTCGATGAATATAGGCTATTGTGATTACACTTGGCTGCCAACTAGACCCTATTGCTGAAGACATCACACATTTTGGTGACAGGATACAGAAAAATCAAGATGGTGCTGAGATGGAAACTCCCTGCTGGCTAGCATTCTTTGTGCACCAGGAGGTGATATGCAGGCTGCTGGGGAGAGAACGCATCAAGGATCCTGCTCAGCTGTACCAATCCTCCACATAAGATATACCCATGATGCAATAGTGGCATGACTGGGGGATAACCAACTGATTTGTTATTGGATTTGAGGCCATTTCATGGGAAAGAATACACACCTGGTGCTATAAACATGTCCAAGAGCTTATGGCTGTGAAGCCCCGAGGCCCGGGGGAAGAATACTGTCATTGTTTCCCTAAGTGAACACATTGTCCAACTGCTTAGGTGGAGAGGCTTGTTTTTTGGTTTTTTGGTTTTTTGGGGTTTTTTTTTTTTTTTTTTTTTTTTTTTTTTTGCACAGGGTGACAGTTAATGCAGATATGTGAATCTGATCAAAGTTCTAAGAATAAGTGATTGACTCAAACATCTGTACCCATCTCTTTCCCACACACAGGGCCCTGGAAGCCTCACAGCAGAGAGGGTGTGAAGAATGCAAGCTCCAGGGATGGGGAAAAGTGTGATGAAATGAGCCCATTTAGATAAGTCATGCCTGCCCGCTGCAACCATGAACAAACACCCAGCAGCTATGGGTACTGCGCAAGATTGGACACTGCAACTTTCCATCGTGGATAGAGTTAGTGTGCATGAGGTCCCATACCTTCCTGAGATGCTGATGATTATTGATGGTTGCTGGATGGGAGGGATGTAATTTTCTCTAGGGATATAGTCACTGGAAAACTAAGTAGGAAGCAGAGGTTTAGAGGGAAAGAAATAGGAACTCCAGAAGGCAGTAGGGGGTGTTTGTAATCACAATGCACTGCATATATGTATGAAATTGTAAAAAATAAACAAGAACAAAATATAGTATATAAAATGTATTTTGTTTACTGTGGTGGGTGGAATACATTATACAAATTTTTTCATTGTATGATTTCTTTCTAGTGAACCTAATTTGAACATCGCACAAATGTACATATGTATAGAAAGTCATATGGCACTCTAAACAGACATACAGTTTTTTGTATATCAATTAAAAATAAAGCATACATTTGGGGATGGTTCAGTAGGCAAAGTCTTATCCACACAAGCAAGAATGCTTAAGTTCAACCTTCAATAGCCAGGTAAAAAGTTGGGCTTGGCAGCATGTTCTTGCTGTCTGGGGAAACAAAGACAGAAGGATCCCTGGGGTCACTGGCCAGCCTGCCCAGCCTAATTGGTGAGCTCCAGGCTAATGTGAGGCACCGTCTCAAAGAAAGTGGTGGATGGCTCCTGTTGGCAACACCCAAGCACCCAAGGTTGTTCTGAGGCCTTTCCATAAGCATGTGCACACACATGTACTCAAAAAATACGAATTAAAATGTAGACAGCTTAATTATTAAAGCAAGAGAAAATGGAAACATTCATCAACCCAGGGGTTTGTGACTCCTTGTTCATCTGCATGAGAACACCCTCTAGCACTGTGGTGTCTTGCTCAACGGACAAAAAGTCGCCCCCATTTACCCTCAGCGACAATCACCAACCAACAAGGGCCAAGTCAGAGGGGAAATTTCCAGCTTCCCATTTTCCTGCACAACAGTTCTTAGACATGAGCTGCCCTAAGAAGGGCACAAGTGAAAACCTGTTCAAGTCAACCGTCCGTGTTAATTATTATTAGGAAGGAAAACAGTTTCAGAAATGCTCCAGATGAAAGGAAGCTAATAACCTGAGAAGGTGCCTTTGGCACAGGAAGTTCATTTCCTGTAATTGAGCCCCATATCCAGAGGCAAAGGTGGTTTTAGTTGAAGATTTTTCTCCAGTGGGAATAAGGTTCAGTCTGCTATGTGAGCTCTTCAATATCACAGACTTGTTTGGTTTTTCACCATATCCTGTCTTAAATTTTTTATTCTCTCTTTTGTGCTGCATGTGACAACTTCCTGAGTAAGTTATCCAAACCAGTGTCATTTCCTTGAGGCCTGCCTTGCCGGGGGAAAATCCATGGTACCACCAATACATGACTCAGACACATGCCATCATAATCTATGAAAAACACTTACTCACACTGTGAGAGTCATCTCTCAGCCCTAATAATCTTGTGGGAGTCTGAGCAGTTCCAGGATCTTCTCTAATCTTATGAGAGTGTTTGCAAGAGAACAAGACGGAACCTAAAGAGTATGTGTTTCAGTTAATAAGATATCCTTAGATAGGGAAATATCTTCAAAAAAGCTTCAGACAAAAATGAGGTAAATGACACACAATTATGTTTTTTGACATAGAAATTGAAATTTCTTGATTGAAGAAAAACAACTTGAGATAAAGATGTAGTTCATTGGTAGAGCCTGATATGTCCAAGGCCCTGGGAGCAATCACCAGTACTGCAAGAAGAAGAATGTGAATTGGGGCAGGAGAGACACATACATACACACACACCACACATACATACCATAAACACATGCACACCACACACACACACACACACACACACACACACACACACACACACACACACAAACAGAGGCTGGGAGAAGATTACTTCTAAACATCAGTGATACCGAAATGGTCCATGATGATGACCCACATTAACCTGTCATCTGGCCACCTAGTCATACTTCAAGTAATCAATAGGGAAGGCATTTCCAGCTGTTCAGAGATTCAGCTTGGATTTGTCAGCCCTGTTGAATGTGGCCTGCTTGAACTGCCACCTGCCTGTCCACTGGATCACTTAGCCAGACTACCTGTCCATCCATGCTCCTGTTCACTCACTCACCTGCCCTTTCAATTCTACAGCTAGATTTGGTCCTTCATCTCTGCTCCACACTGTAGTCTGATGGCAGCAGTAACAGTGACAGTGCCTCTTCCAAAAGCCTCCAGATGGTTTCTATCTTACCACCACAGACTCTGTTACAGTTCTCCAACCTTGGGCCCCTTAGGCCTTGCTGTCTCCTTAACAGGTTAACCCCAAGCAAAGTGAGAATATCCAGTAAATTCCTGCCAAAGACATCACTGTACCTTGTGGGTTTTCTATTTAATAAATTCTAAACATTTTCATCCATGCTCCTCATACAGCATGCTCATGATACTCAGAAGGAGAGAGAACATTCAGTCAAAGACAGCAATCACCAATCAGGTTGAGAGTAACTTTGCTTTCTTTGCCCAGGAATGTTTAGCAACACCTACAGATATATTGGGTTACCACAGCTGGAGAAGAATTGCTTGTAGCATCTACAAAAACACCCTTCACTGCACTGGAAAATTCCACAACCAAGAATTATCCAGTCTGTCTTAGTTAGGGTTTCTATTTCTGTGAAGAGACGCCAAGACTGACCACAGCAACTCTTATAAAGGAAAATATTTAACTGAGGTGGTGGCTTACAGTTTCAGAGGTTTAGATCATTTTCCTCATGGTGGGGCACGGCGGGATGCTGGCAGACATGGTGCTGGAGTGGTAATTGAGAGTACTACATCTTGCAGGCAACAGGAAGTGGTCTGAGTGTCACACTGAGCAAAGCTTTAGCAAAAGAGACCTCAAAACCCACCTCCTTAGTGACACACTTCCTCCAACAAGGCCACATCTACTTCAACAAGGCGGCACCTCTTAATAGTACCTGCCACTCCCTTTGGGGGCCATTTTCTTTCAAACCACCACACAGCCCAAGTGTTGGTAGATTGGGGCTGAGGAGTCTGACTCTAAGGAACCTAAAACTGGAGAAGTTAATGGAATCTCTAGAAATGCAGAGTCCAAATGTTTCTGGTAGAAGAAACACAGGAAATGAATGAAGACGCTGTCATTCGGCCATCAGTCCCAACCAATCGAAAGAACCTTGCAAACACCAGGATGTGTAAAGAGGCCATGGCAAGCCATCTACACTACCTGTGCCACATTTAAGCAAAGCCCTGGTATTATAGAGGGCCACAGAATCCTAGCCCCAGAACTTTACAGTTGTCTGTTCGTGGGCATCCATTGCTCTCTGAGGGTACTCTAGGAGCACCTCATTCGCCTCCTGACATGGGGCTATGGACAAAATGTTGGGAAGTGGGGGACACAGCCAGTAATGGAAACTTTCCACTTAAGTGGAAGGTATAGGAAAGGCTTTTCCTTCTCAAACAGTCTACACCTCACTTCTTAATACTAAGCATTGGAAAGAACGGTTCACATTTACACAGAAAATGACTGGAGAATTATGGGTATTATTCTGTGAAGCACTCCAGGTATGTCACTGGCCGTTGCCAGCTACTTGACAGACTGTGGCATTCAGTGCAATAGTGTGGCAAGCAAGCCTGGGCATGTTTTTATTTGTATTCATGTTATTTGAATGAGATTCAACTGGTGCCACTTCCATTAATTAATGTGACTCATTATCCTTAGCATTGTGGTTAGCCATGTTCCCTTCCTCACATATTCAAGACTCTGAGCTCTCAGTGAAGCCATTTCCCCTTGTCTGGGACAGAGCCTCATGTAGCCCAGCCTAGCCATAAGCTCACTACATCACTGAGAATGACCCTGGAGCCTTGACGTTCCTGTCCTCATTTCTCAAGTGCCAGGATGACAGGTGTGCACCAGGATGCTTGTTTCTACAGCCACTTGTTTTTAGTTATGGCCAGTGACATGAGGATAAAGGATCTGGCGTACCAGGCCTCTGGAAGACCTCAATTCCTCTCCAATTTATTTATTTCAAATATGTTTTCCGGAGATTCCTCGCGACCCTTCTCAGTGACCACTGGGAATGTCCTGAGAAGTGAGCTCAGCCTAGGAAAGGATGTACAAAAAAGGAGCTACTATTCAGAACTTGCTAGAGCATCCTTGATGGCAGTGTTTAATTAGTAATACAGAAAAAAAAGGTGCTCACATATCCAGGCATAATTTAAGAATAATCCTCGTTATAAAAACTCAGGATTTTACAACTAAAAGAGAATGCAGAGCAAAGTGAGAAACAGCTCAGATTGGTTCTCAAGGATATCAAGAAACAATTTTGCTGTTACTTTTGTCAGTAAAACTCTACCCAGGCTACTTTGTCCAGCTCTAAACTGTTCTTCTGCTTCAGCTGGGACCTCTTTTAAGTTTGGAAACTGACAAGGCTGAGGACATCCTCAGCTTCTTCCTTGTCCAGCCAAGAGTCCAGTTCTAAATCCTAAACCATCTCCTCCTGTGTTTAGTAAGTCATATTTGCTTACTTCCAGAGCACTGACTTACAAGAATGATGGGGCTGAGATATTTGTGCCCAATCAAAAGAGCCCAGGGATCTGCTGTCTTTGTAGCATAATCCATAATCTCACTGGACATTCCCCAAACCTCCCGACAGAGAGGCTATCAGCCATGTCTATGTGACCTCAATGGCCGATCCCAACAGTATCAAGCAGGTAAGTCTTCCCTTTCCTTGTTGTTCACTTTATCTTCTCTAAAGCCACAGGATTCAAAAACACAGCTAGGAAGGACTCAGTAACCACTGTGACCTTTCTGTGGACTCCAGGACCTGGATCAGACCCCAGATAGTGCAGAGGAAGATGTATCTGGATACACATTGGAGTCCTATTTAATTTTCTGAACTGGGCTGGAGTTGTGTGATTATTGGATCAGAGTGATGTTTTAATTCCCAAACAAGGGACCATTTGTTTCTTATCTGAGAGGTATGACCTGCCTGAAGGTTCATCCAAGGGCAGAAAAGGAACTAATCCACAAAATGACTCAACGAACTAAAGAGGTGCTTTGAATGAAAAATCACATTGCCTTGCTTTGTGCTCGCTCTACAGAATCCAACTTACTCAATGAACCAGTTATACCTTGATTTCATTTTTGGCGGGATGCCTGCCAACCTCAAATGAAAGTATATTCCCTTTTTCATATGCACTCAGCCATCAATACCTCTCCAAACACCTTCTCAAAGAAAAGCTCTTTACCTGTCTTTATAATAACTTTGGCACATTTAAAGCTGAGAGCTAGAACTCCTTGGACCAGTCAGGTAGCCAGCATGTGAATACGGAACTGAAATGTTATAGGTAGTTTATACATTTTTTATGGTTGAACCACAATTATTGTAGAAAATAGGATAAATATAGACTAAGAAACCACAGATTTCAATTTGTTCATGTTATAATGAGGAACACACACAGCGGAACACTTGTGACAAGGACTCAAATAGTTTTGCTTCCGTCTGTCTATGGCCCTTTGTTCACACCCCTTATCATTCTTCCTAAGAATGATTGACCCTGATCATACAGAAACTGGAAGAAAACTACAAAAATAGATGTACATCTTCTGGATGGTATACACATTTACACATTCTCTTTCTTTCATGGTTTTGATGACTGCTGTATTAAACGCACCATAATGTGGGTGTGTTAGAAGCAAACTCTCCATGCATTTTTGCTCAGTAAACTGCTGCTAGAGTACCAGAGTGCATTCAGTTGCCATTTTAGACAGGGTACATAATGAGCATGTAGGATCATTTCTACACTGGCCACACTACTCGTCTTGCCAAATTAGACTTCCTTACTGCCAAGTTGATAGGTATTGCCAATTTCTTTTTTACCCTGGAAAATTATAGGGCTTTGTCCTTTCTGATGAAAGAAAGGATTCATAAGCAGAATCGTAAGCACCTGCATCCCATTCTTGGCCTGCCTCTTGCCTTGAGAACCACTTCAGTGGACCCACAATGCCTGGGGGTACTTCAAGGACCAGGGGCTCAACAGACATTATAATATCCACTGCTGCTTTTGGAAAAATTAAAAATACAACCCGCTTAGAGAAGAAGTAATTTCCTTCAAATAATTGAACATCTGGGGATTCTAGTGGGGCATTTGGTACCTGTAACATCTTTAGATAGAATATCTTCTCCCAGTTCATTACTTAAATAATATGCACAGCAATTTATAAAGTGATAACAGAGCAGCTACCTCGATTGGAGACAGAAGCACTGACTGGATAAATAAACAGACCCAGGTGAAGTGCCGCATCAGTCTTCCTGCTCTTTAAAACTCTAAGTCATTGATCTCTTGGACATTTTTAAATTTTCATGCATTTGGACCAGGGCCATTTGGTTCAGGTAGCCTTGTTAAAAAGGGATTTGCAGGTCTTTGCAGTGTTACAGCCCTGCCAAGTTAGAATAACTCAAGACAAGGTCAATGTCTAGGACTCTCTTGTATTAAATCAGCAAGGAAGCTTATATGCATTGCAGATTCCTTGCCCATGAGATCTCCTGTCTAAAGCAATCTGCTGAAAGGTGATAGGGTTGAGGCATGGGCTAGACAACATGCATATGGCACAGAGTTTGTAATATTCTAAGTGGCATCCACTGTGTCCCCCTGGGTCAAGACAGAAGCAGTATTGGTAAATCAATAGTTTAATGCATCTGAGACAAGATTGTTTATCAAAACTCTTTCTCGTTAAACAGAATTCTGTTAAACAAAAATTCTTTCCTGACTTACTTGGCAAGAGCCATCCTGTATCATATGGTATGCCCCACTCACACCAAATCAGGAGCTAACAGCGACACTCTCCTGTGTCTCCGCGCTGACAGACGGTTTGCTGAGCAGACCAAGTGCTCTCCTTATGCTTAGGCACATGGTCATTAAGGAAATTCTGACAAAATGAATTGTAATTATGGAAAATTGGGAGAGTGGTGAGACTACTCAAATATTAAGTCATAACAGAAATGACTAAATCACATACAACATGCAAAAAAAAAACGCAGAAATATATAATGGCTCACCTGCAGTTTCAGAAGAAGTGTTTTCAGATAATAGTTGATCAAATGGGGGGGGGGTGGATTTTTTCTGTCTTTATGCCCAGACCTACCTGTTTGCATTCAAAAGTGAGAAAGAAAGAGACAAAATGGTCTAGTCCCTTGCCTGGTGCTAAAATATTCTGCATGCTGCTACTAAAAGGGAAAAAATACAAATAAAACATTTGATTGAATAAATTAGAAAGCTTCCTGGAACTTCTGTGCTCTTAAACAAAGAACTTTAGAGTTAACAAAGAGCCTCCTCCCTAGCACCTTGCAAAGCCAGAGGAGCAAGTGCTGGATGCAGGCTTGAGTGGGATGATTTCCTTCCACCTCAGAAGCAGCCTCTGTAGGCTGTACAGTATAATCCTGCTGAGGGGTAGTGATGTTGACACTTCTCCAAGAAGGTCTTCTTACATAGAAGGTAGAAAAACCATAGTCATGCTCTTAACTCTACCTATGGGCACATTTCGTTTCCCGTCTGGTCTTTTGAGATTCTGCTGGTCAACAGTTTTCAACAGACAAAGAAGAGAAGTGCACCGGGGCCCAGGGAGATTGGGGGTGTGTACCAGAGCCCGGGGAGCCCGGGGGTGCACCAGGGCCCTGAGAGACCGGGGGTACACCAGGGTCCGGGCAGACTGAGGGGTGCACCAGGGCCCGGGGAGACCGGGGGGTGCACCAGAGTCCGGGCAGACTGAGGGGTGCACCAGGGCCCGGGGAGACCGGGGGCGGGTACACCAGGGCCTGGGGAGACGGGGGGGGGGGGGGGGGGGCGGGAAGGGGTGGCGCGTGCATATGTCTGCACAGAGAGCAATGATGCTGCTCCTGCCACCTGGGTCAAGGATACAGACTTTCAGATAACCCTTTGCTCCAAGACTCAGAAGAGAATGGTTTTGCAAATTTCTAAATGAAGATATAAATAATTGACACACATTCTTCAGGTATTGAGGCGCTATTGGAGATATGAGCCTGGACATGGGGTAGGGTGGTAGCCAAGTAGAATTCTGTTTCTTTCTTGCTTGTGGAAGGATTTGGCCTCTTTGTAGAATAACTGAAGTAAAGAATTGCTGACAATGAAAAACCCTTTGTCTTCAGACATGTCACATCTGATCGTTTAAGGGGAGCTTCCTCACTTCCGGAAGTTCTATGTCTTCAGCTAAACAAAGGAGTTTTCTTGATCACCTGTGTTTGTGGTTGTCTGGGTTTTTCCATCCAAAGCATAAACTGCTTGCCTTGCTACAGTGAGTTAAACTAAAGAGCATTCAAAGGAAAAAGCAAGTCAAAAGGTCCCCATGTCCTCAGATGACAGGTACGAGACACAGAAGAGAGTCTGTCTTGGCGAGTGTTGTGAAATTGGCTGAATGGTGTCATTATGAGATTATGTCGTAGCAATAGCTGGAACTATGTGTTGCCTCCAGAAAGGACTGCCCAGGCTCACTGGCATGGGACCTTTTATAGAGCAGTCCATGGTCTTGGTTTGATTAATTGTGCCCTAGGGAGAGCTCTGCACACAACAGGAGAGTCAAATTGAATTTCTCAGGCAGCTCTGATTGGAATCATGACCTTCAACTCCATGTATCCCAGGGGAGATTCAGGGACCATCAGAGGAGAAATCCATTGTTAAGAAATAATTTGAGGTTTTCAGAGTTTATCCCTAGAAATGCATACTGGTTAGGGCTCTGGGGTTAAAGGAAGACGCCCGTGTTCATTCAGAATCTCCACTAATAATATCAGACACTCTGGCAGTTAATACACGCCCATCCCTTAGTTTCTTCTAGATCCTTCTGCATCCTGAGGCAATCCATCAGAATCACCAAGTAGAGTCTGAGTAAACCCTAGCTAGCCATCAACAGCTTCCAAATATGGAAATGATTGTGTGACCCACTTGTCCCAGGTTTTAGATGTAAAACCAAAAGCACACTGAGGAATAAGTGCTCATTCTCCACTTTAGCAAGCAAATAATTAGATACTGAGTCCTTTTAGTCTAGGCATGCTCATGGAAATACATTGTTAGTTCATGAAATTTCTATGAGGTTTTATCATTATCTCTGAATTATAAATAAGTATACCAAACCGTGGGCTAAGACTTTAAAAAAAATCATACAACAACTTTAGATCTTTTTAAATTTTTTAACAATTTATTTTTTTAATTTTAGTATAATGTGGCTTATACTCAGTAAAGGCACGGTTCTAAGCTAAGTTTTGTCTGATAAAGCCATGGTTGCCTTAGATTTTGTAGCCTCTCTCCACTCTTAGTTAGCATGTACACAGGTAATGCATACATATACACTCCATTAGTACCACAAAAAAACCCCATAATTGTGACAGTAAATACAATCGTTTGGAAAGAAAGTAATTTATAGGATGTCTGAAAGTTGATCCAACCTCAGTGTAGAATCAACTACAGAAACAACAAGATTCACTTCTGAAAACACAGGCCTGACTAACCTGCCCAGACTTTGTGAACAACATAATTCACTCATAGATCATAGACTGAACACCTTTCTTTCCTGATCATTCTGCTAAGCAATAAGATGTCGGAGTTAAGCATGAATGG
The DNA here is from genome assembly GCF_949786415.1 of Peromyscus eremicus. Lineage (NCBI taxonomy): Eukaryota > Metazoa > Chordata > Mammalia > Rodentia > Cricetidae > Peromyscus > Peromyscus eremicus. The sequence goes on from NC_081420.1 coordinate 16,252,140, forward strand.
TTTCTGCAATTGAGGACCTGTAGTCCAATAACCAGGCAACCAGAGCAGAGTGAGACAAATGCATATTTAGTAGGGGCAACCTTGGTGACTACTAAAGCAGAAAAAAGGATCTTGGGACAGATCCTCAAGGTCAAGGAAGAAATGTACCTAAAAGAGATGACTGAGTTGAAAAAGAAAGGATGTGCTTTTATTAAGGTGACATGAGGATGGAAGAGTAGGGACCTGGGCATTTTGCAGTTTGGACAATACTCTCTGGCCTATCTATTTCTGTTTTGGCTGCAGGCTAACTTTTACAAGCCTTGTTTAAAAAATGCATTCAATACGTAAGACAAGGAGTGTTCAAAGAATTTAAGAAATACATAAGGTTGCATAGTTAATAAAAGATCTGAGGATTAACAAGTTTGTGTAACCACTATTTCTTCAGAGCAGAAGGAACCCAGACAGGACTCAGGCAACATGAATTCTATTCTGTCAGCAAATCCCAGTGCAACCTGCAACAGGCCCCTCAACAGCTATGTTCTGCTTCCTGTATCTGTAAACATAGAGACTTAAAGCAGGCACCCTATGATGCTCTTAGAGTGTCAGGGCACACATTCAACTCTCTCATGCTCAGACAATTCAATCTCTAGAAAACGCTGAACTTAAAGAGCAACAACTAACAAAATATACGTGTCTGTTTGCTTTACTAATCTCTGCCATTAGTCATTTCTCTAATATAGAATATAGAAGAGGCAACATTTTACTATATGAGTGCTTTCTTAAGCAGAGTGCAATTTTTTAAATGATGAATGTACTATTTTGGACTAAGGATTCATTTCGGTTAACTCAGATATTTATGCCAGACGACAGTTCAATATCATGTCCCACTGTCATTTGTTTTACAGTGGTGAGTGGAGAACTAGATCTATTATGAAATTTTCTGTGGTTACATCTCATTCTCTATTAATTTGGAATTGCATTTTTTAATTGTCCATAGCCCATGGGGAAGCTAACAGTCTAAGTAGAATGAATAAGACACTCGAGTTTCCTTGAAAAAAAAAAAGGTTTAAATGCAGCAAAATATTTTTTTTCATGACTAAAAGCATTTCTAAAACTTTTCTTAGATTTTCCTTCACATTGCCTGTTTTAGAGAAGTTCCTTTGGGGTACCCCTTGGGATTAAAAGAGATCAAATGGCTCTAGGGAGATTACTCAGTTGGTACAGTGGTCACCCTGGAAAACTGAGGACCCAAGTTCATTCCTTAGCTCCCACATAAGAAGGCACATGCTTACAATTCTTGAGCTGAGGGGGCTGGGACAAGTGAATGCCTGGGGATTAAAAGCCAGTCAGTCTAGCCTAATCTGTGAGCCCAGTGACAGAGCCTGTCTTTAAAAAACAAAATGGACAGGTCCAGAGAAAGGATGTCCAAGGTTGACCTCTGACCTCCACATGCACATGCAGTATACCCATACACATGAACATGCATGCACACTCATGCATCTACACACAACTGTATGTCCATGCACATATAGAGATAGATAAAATTATCCATAAATATTTTTCATATAGAGTATCATGTTTGAACATCACAATAATTTGTTTCCTAGGGTTGGTATAAGAAACTACCACAGACTTGGTAGCTTAAAACAACATAGATGTACACTCTCACAAGTCTAGAAACCCAAAGTTCAGAGGGTTCATGCTTCCTTCCAGGCCCTATGTTGAACCCTTCCATACCTCTGTCTCACCAATACTGATGACCATCCAACCCTACTCTTCCTTAGCTTGAAGATGTGTCCCCCAAACTCTCCCCATGGGTCTCATCTACATTTGCATCTGTAGTGATATATTATGTACCCCAATAAAGCTTGCCTTGAGGATCAGAGGACAGAGCCAGCCACTAGATTAGACATAGAGGCCAGACAGTGGTGGCACACACCTTTAATTCTATCACTGGGGAGGCAGAGATCCAACTGGATCTCTGTGAGTTCAAGGCCACACTGGACTGCATGAGAGAAACAGAGCCAGGCAGTGATGGCACACACCTTTAATCCCAGCACTTGAGATCTTATGCCTTTGCTTGGGAAATATACAACCTTTAATCCCAGGAAGTGACTCCAGGGCAGAGAAAGGTATATAAGGCATAAGGAGGCTGAGGATTTTGTAGAGGTAAGAATGTGGCTGGTTTGTTCTGTTTCTGATCTTTCAGCTTTCACCCCAATATCTGGCTCTGGGTTTTTTATTAATAAGACCTTTTAAGATTCATGTTACAGACACCTTCCTAAACAAATTCTAGGAGGATTCATTCATTCTAATGACCTCATCTTAACTTGATTAAATCTGTAATAAACCTTTTCCAAATAAGGTCATCTTCATAGTGCTAGAGAGTTAAGCTTTCAATAGTTTTGAAGAGTGCAACACATCTCATAATATAAAGCCTAGAGACAGTTATTTCTGCTTTTTTGTAAGCAAATGAAGACATAAAGCACCTAAGTGACTTCTCTAAGGTCATGCAGAACAGAAGACAGATTCATCTTGTAATTCATAAACAGGCTTTTCCTTACAGAGCAGTACAGAAGGCTACCAGTTAATCAGTTAATGATCTGCCTGGGATCAGAATTCACACCACTCAGCTGCTTAGAAAGGAATCTTACCTCTAGTCCAAACTTCGGGAACTTGTGGGCACGCCAGGTCATTGTTATCAAAACCAAATCCATTTGCCTTGGGGTATAATTCTACTACGTTATGTAACTCTGATAGGAAAAAGGATACTTCCTTTCTAAAACACATTTTATAGTTTCTACTCTCGGCTAACATAGGGATAGAATAATAAGCCATTCTTTAATGGACTCCATTCATAACCTCAAACATTCTTTGGCTGCTTTGTATGGTGCTGATAAAAACCTGGAGAATTCTGTGGTACATGAGACATGCTGGAACCTTCCCCTCCAGTTCACATGCCAAGAAATACTTCATTTGGGGTCACAGGATAAAAGGGACAAAGTTAAAATAGTGATCTTTTAAGTGGCAGTGTAGGCGTCCTCAGGAAACAGAGCTCTCTTTCCTCCAATCTCTGCTCCAATTATCAGTTGTGTCCTCCAGCAATGCAACAATCCTCTCTACATAAGCAACCTCCTCCTCTCTGGGATTTCATGTGCTTGATAATGTGTCAGTCCAGCTGAGAAAAGTAACTGTGGTCAGAGTACTAGGCACAAGTTAAAGCCTCCCAGTGGCTTCATGGTCGGGCTACCAGACATATGTTAAAGCCTCCCAGTGGCCTTGTGGGTCAGGGTACCAGGCATAAATTAAAGCCTCCCAGTAGCCTCGTGGGTCAGGGTACCAGGCATAAGTTAAAGCCTCCCAGTGGCCTCGTGGGTCAGGGTACCAGGCATAAATTAAAGCCTCCCAGTGGCCTCATGGGTCAGGGTACCAGGCATAAGTTGAAGCCTCCCAGTGGCCTCGTGGGTCAGGGTACCAGGCATAAGTTGAAGCCTCCCTGTGGCCTCGTGGGTCAGGGTACCAGGCATAAGTTAAAGCCTCCCAGTGGCCTCATCTCTGTAGCTGGGATGATTGGTTTTAATGAGTACCAGTAAAGAACTTTTTCATAACACTTTTTGCAAGTGCTGTTGTCTGAATGATTTGGTTGTAAAGGGATCTACCATGATTCTTGATTGTGTCCTAAAGACACAAGTTCCAGAAAGAGGTAAGATAACTAATAGCACACTTGTGGTGAAAAAAAGTAGAGTCAATGAAAAGTCCAAAATCTGTATGATTGTTGAATTTGAATTCAATTGATAAAAGTCAGATTCATGGTTTTTTTTTAGGATGTCTTGAAAGTTGTACTTACATATAATAAATAGCTTTTAGTTTGGGTCTATGAATTCTTTTACCAACACTGACGGAGGGTCTACTACATACCAGGCACTATTGCAACACTGGGGATATGGTAAGGAGTAAGAGATACACAATTTCCTCCTTTGCTGCTGGGAGGTCCTTCCCATAACAAAACAACGTCATGTCATCCATCAGGATGGTGAGACCTGGGGATCCACACTGTGTGTGTGCCTTCTGTTCTCTCAAGTCAGATAACTTATTTACAAAGTAAGATAACTGGATACAAAAAACAAACAAAAAAAAAAACCTCTAAGATTTCCTTCCATGCCTTCTCTACTAGCTACAAGTTCAAGCCACCCCATTTTCTCAACACAGCAATCAATAGGCAATGCCCCATGCATCTCAATTTCAGAAGTCTCTTAAATTCAGAAGTTACTGGAAGACAACTGTGGCCAGAGATTGGCCTCAGAGGGTCAAGCTTGAAGTCAAAGCATAGGGAAATACAACAAAGGTATGCAAAGCATCCTACTTCAGAAGCCAAAAATACACAGACCAACATGTCTTGTATCAATATTAGTGGAGATACTGGTATTGTATGATAATAAGTTCATAAGTAATGGTTGCATGAATTTATGAGCCTCTGTCAAACTACTGTGTCATTTGCTTTTTTAAGACAGACTCTCATGTCTCCTTACTGGCCTTGAATTCACTATGTAAAACAGACTGGCTTAGAACTTACAGAGATCCACCTGCCTCTGCGTCCTAAGTACTGGGATTAAAGATATATGCCACTATATCCAGGAAGAGGTGATAAGAAAATATGTTTAATAAAAAGTAATCTTTGTATGAAATTTACTGTTTTACGAGATAAGAAGCCTCACTGTCCTGATATTTACTAAAATTTCCAGTAGAGTTGGATTTGTATCAATCCTGCCTATCACTAAGACTCCAGCCAGAGGACAGCAGCTGACATTCAATAAATATTAGCAGAACAAAAGAACCAATGAAAATGTGATAGTTAATGAGGACCTCAGGGCAAACCAGAAGCAGCCTATGTCCAGACTGCACTGTATAATTAGAAGGTTCGAAGTCCTCAATTCTCTGCTCACCCATATAAGTTATTCAGATTAAAAACACATTTTCAGTCCTCAGTGAACCCAAAGGACAGTGAGACACAGAAATAAACTGGACAATGATATGTCCCCAAAGGACTATGGGAAACGTATAGAATAAAAATTCATTGTAGTGAACATTCTAAAATTATAGCTATGTCCAAAAGGCACAAACACACATAAGATACAGTGCTTGGACTATAGCTCATTGATAACATGCTTGCCTAGCATGTGGGAGGCCATAAGTTCAATTCTGAGTACCAAGAAAATGAAAGATACAGTATCGAGCTACTCTTTTATTCCTCCAAATGTATCCTGGCACACTCGACCTGACACAAAGACTCCTTTAGACATCACAAGATAAGCAATGTGACAACACTCATTTAAAACACCACAGCGGATACTTCAGTGTTCTCCAAGCATGTAGATAGAGATGCTGCAGCACTTAGCATTCCAGAGCCTCCCGTGTAACTGTCAACAGGAGAAGACACATTTTCTTAGCATGTATTAATTACACAAAGCAATGGATCTTATTGTGACATTTACATACACATATGTCAAAAACTTTGAACACACTCATCCACTTACCCCATATTTTCTCCCCCTCCCAGGTTCATTTCTTCCCCCAAATAGCCCACCGTCTACTCCCATGTGATCTTTTTTTTTCCCTTCTGACTCCACACTTGAGAAAAATATGTGATCTCTTTCTTACTCTAGGAAGGTAATTCTTAAGGCTTAAGAATCATCTAGTCACAAAGAGAAATTTGTGGCTGGAGAGATGGCTCAGCAGTTAAGAGTACTGGCTGCTCTTGCAGAGGACCCAGGATTGATACCCAGCACCCACCTCACAACCATTTGGAACTCTAGTCCCAAACACCTGTGCATATGTGGAGAGAGAGAGAGAGAGAGAGAGAGAGAGAGAGAGAGAGAGAGAGAGAGAGAGAGAGAGAAGAAAAGTGAAACTTCACTGGCTGTGTTGCCACTGTAGACATATTCACCAGGAACCAAGATTCCCCTGATGCAACTCTGTCTTTAAGGTTTTCTGTTTTGCAGCAAGTGTAATCCAACGGAACACTGGAGATTTCTCAGCTTCCTTGCCTGTTCTTATAGCCAGTTGGCCTCTAGAAAAATAAAAAATATAGGACCGTTTGTTAAGCTAACAACCCTATAACTACTCTTTCCAGCAGTAAAGCAATAAGAAAGTACAAACTAGAACCTGATTTGTAGGCAAGGAAAATGTAAAATCAAAATAACTGGAAATCACGGCACAAGATGGACTTGTCCATTCATTCTCAGTGCTCCTCTGTGCCGTGTCTCATTTGCAGTCCTTAGCAGTATCACTGTCTGGCAGACCACTCTTACGAGACAATGCTCGGAGCAGCCAAGTTCCCACTCAAAATGAAGTTGATTGGAGGCACTGGCGCAAAGGTTCTCACTAGGCAGTTGGAAGAGTGTGATGCTGTTAGCTCACTGAGATGGGAGCAGTGAGTAGACAGCGAGAGAACTAGTATTGCTTCTGTTACTTAAACCTTTCAGTAAAAAAAGAAGTGAATCGTGCCTAGAAAAACAGAGTTGAGTGGTGGAAATCACTCAGACCAAAGTTCGAATCCCAGTCTTTCAGGCAGCAATTCTCTGTGAAGTATGAATTTAGTTCTTAGTTCTTACCTATTCTTTGTTTCTAATGTGTGTGAATGTGTGGTGTGAATGCATGTAGGTATGCATGTTTGCATGTACGTGGGTACATGTATATGTGTGTGCATGCATGTGCAGCCCCAAGGTTGATGTTAGGTGTTTGCCTCTCTCGATTGCTGTCCACCTGATTGAACACAGGACTTGCTTATACAGTCAGTCTAACTAGACAGCTTGCTCTAAGGATTTCCTGTCTTTGAAGTTACAGGTGGGCTGCCAAGCCTACCTGGCGTTTATGTGGGCTCTTGCGTTCTGAACTCTAGTCCTCAGTTTGTATGGAAGGAACTTTAACCATCAAACCATATACTCAGCCTTCAATTCTTACTCATTATACAGGACGGATATACCTACCTGCCCAAGTTATAAGAGTTAGCCATAGACAAGTAATAATATAGCGATAGAAATGCAACTATTGTGTAAGTGTTAGGCTTGTATGCATGGTGCTAAATAAAGATTACCTACAGTTTCATACATAACTAGCAGTAGTAGTGGAGGCTTATTTCTTCTCAGTAAAGAAGAGAATTTCTAAAAGTGCAAATTGCCTAAAGTTCAAATCTGCTGGACTGTGGATTATTAGATGCTGAAATCCCTATCATCAAGAGCCTTCAGGCAAAACTAAATGACCTTTTACCAGGCATGGCAAGTGTGGAAATCAGTACAACCTTCAAATCCTACCATGTGAATGCTGAGCTTTCTATTATGCCTTGGACTAACTGACAGATTCTGAAACAATAAGCACAAGTTTTCTGATTATTCTTGAAAAGCAAAGATAATGGTATTAGACAGAAGGCAGGAAATTTGTCACAAGACATTGAATTTGCTTAAATGGTAACTTAGCATGTCCAAAAAATTAGTATTTAGATTCATGATTTTTTTCTAGCAATTGACTTAGGAAAATAGAAAGGTCTAAATGTTCCCCAGCCTCTGGCTTCTACTTGTCTGTTTAAATAGCTCTCACTGTTCCACTTCATCGTTTTCTCTCCAGTTGAGAAGCAGACCTGACAAAGGTACTTAAGGAAGTGCTGTAGATCAGCCCTAGAAAAACATTCATTTACTTCCAAGTCATCAGAATATGCCCGGGGAGTTTTTAAGCCCAGCCATCCTTAGTTTCTCAGTTGGATGAAGTTATTTCTTTCTGTTCTCTCTAGTCCATCCAGAAATAAAAAAGAAAATTCATTCTTGTCTTGTGATCAGTTTTCTTCTTTTGTCTTAAGGATTTGCACACTGGGCCCTAGGAAGGATCCCCAGCTCTGGGAAGGATCTCCAGCTCTGGGAAGGATCCCCGGTCTCTCAGTGAAATTTCCCAAGGCTGTTCTGTCACCAGATGGAATCCTCACATCACTCACATAAAAGTGGTTTTCTTCATTGCATTTTCCTCTCTCTTTTTTTGTTTTTGTTTGTTTGTTTGTGTTTTGTTTTGTTTTGCTTTGCTTTGAGATAGTATCTCACTATGTAGCCTTGGCTGTCCTGGAACTCTTCATAATGTAGAACAGGTTGGCTTCACACTCACAGAGATCCACTTGCCTTTTCTTCCCAAGTGCTGGGATTAAAGGTGTGTACCAGAACACCCAACTTTATTCACTGAATTTTAATACATTTCCTTTTTGTAGAAATGTATCTACATGATCCCAGAAAATCTTAAAACCATGGAAGAGAAATAGACTCTGAATTAAATGCAGAATCTTTACGAAATCCATGAAAGTGGGTGTAAAATTTCAATGTGCTGTGCACTTAACTAGATAAAAGTTCATGGCATTATCAGATAGTTAATTGCATATGACTAAAAAAAAATGTGTTAATAACAGGTAAGATGTACCAACTAATGCAATAGTGGTATGATGTTTATGAGAATAACCAATCACTTTCTGATTGGATTTGAGGCCTGCATTATACAACAGAATTAATCCCTGGTACTATGAATTTGGTCAAAAGCCCATGAGGAGGGCATAGGCCCTAGGGATGAACATATTAATGTTACTATTGCCTTAGGAAATTGACACATTGTCAAACAGCCATCTAATGTTTATACTCATATATTCGTGTTCCTCTCAACCTTGGGCAGAGGAGCTTCTCTTCTGCAGTGGGCAGCAGTCAATTAGAGACTTATACAGGTCAAAGGGCTGAGAATAAATAACTTCTGGGACAACTATATAAATCTTTCAAGGTTCAGAGAATAGAAGAGGGGGCATGAAGGATATAAGATTCAGAGGATAAGAAAGAATGCTGTGAAAACTGCCTCCTAGGCATGACATGGCCGTTGTATCCACAAACTCAGTAATAATAACCTGCACTTTACTTACACAAGGTGAAGTCAACAAAATCAGCCAACATTCAAGTGGGCAGTACTAATTGGACTCAGTGTGTTACAACAAATAGAAAATGTGAATGGGGATGTGGTATGTTGGGATGTCTAGAAGGAATGGAGAGAGAAGTTGGGGGTAATACAATCAAGATACAATGTAGACATGTATGAAGTTGTCAAAGAATAAGTAAAAGGTATTCAGAAATAAGCTAAGCATTAGTGTCTTAAATGGCTATTAGTTACTTTTGTTTATCGATAAACAAAACACTTGTTTATCGATAAACAAAATTAATGTTAGGTAATGGTTTCATGGATTGAGCACATGGTTGAGTATGAGGCTTCTTGGCCTCATTTTCTTGAGTAGAACACCATGGCAGCAGAAACATGTGGTAGAGGAAGAAGCATCAGGACAGGAAGGAACAAAGGATCTGGTATAATCTCCAAGACATGTCCCTGGTGATCTGCTTCCTCCACTTAGACCCCACCTCCTAAAGTTTTTAGCACCTCTCAAAATAGAATTATGATTTGGGAACCAAGATTTCGACACATAAGCCCATGGGGATCATTTTATATTCAAACCAGTAATATCTAACCATCATCCCCTGAAGGCTCATGAACATCTCATATTACAAAAGAAATTTATCAGCAAGATTGCCTTTAGTCTTAACAGTTCCTTTAATGCTAACACATTAGGCAAGGAAAGACAGAATGGAGCTAACACAGGAATGATACTTAGCAGGGTAAACATTAACTCTTACAGCTCCGTGTTTAGAGTTTACAGCATATATTAGCAAGACCTGAACTCCAGTAGGCTTGAGTAGCCATACTCTATCCATAGTTTACATAGCTTCTGTGATGGTTTGAAAGAAAACGACCCCCGAAGGGAGTGGCACTATTAGGAGACATGGCCTTGTTGGAGGAAGTGTGTCACTGTGAGGGTGGGTTTTGAGGTTTCCTGTCCTCAGGATACCACTCAGTGTCTCAGTCCACTTCCTATTGCCTGCAAGATGTAGGACTCTCTGCTACCAGTACCACATCTGCATGCATGCTGCCAGGCTCCCCATCATGATGATAATGGACTGAACCTCTGAAATGGTAAGCATGCCACCTGAATTAAACGTTTTCTTATAAAGTTGTTATAATCATGGTGTCTCTTCACAGCAATGAAAATCCTAACTAAGATAGCTTCTTTCTTCAGTTGGATTTATATGCGGCCTGTAGCTTTCCTTGGTTGACATTCTATTGTCTGGTACTTCTGATATTCTGGGGTCTTGGTTACCTACAGGGATACCTAACTGGTTACACACTGCCTGTCCTCTATGACTCCCAATTTCTACCATCCAATATGCCTGAAAAACCCACATTGCATGGACACCACCAAGATCTGCTACCAACTAAGCCCACGGATAGATACATGGATGCAAAACCTTTCAAGTGCCTAGGTGGCTATCTTTGGGTATCTAAGAACTCTTCCTCAAACAAGCCCTTTCACATGAGTTAAAGCCTTTACAGATTAATCTTGGGATTGGTGGTGACTAGCCAGTTTCTCTAGTGCCCTACCGGCATCTTTCTTATTGTCTAGTGCAAAGTATTTGATTTCTTCTTAATCACAATCTTTTTAACAACCAACACTCTCCTTGTTTATGATGTGAACACAATTGTTTCTGACCAAACTGCATGTTGCTCAAATCTTTGTACTCTGATTTTTCCTCCTAATTCTCACTCTAAAAAGAACTAAAAGCAGCGAGCAATTTCCATATCACACCTTGGATACTAAACTATCTTGAAACTTTTTCCAAATTAATTAGTCCATTACATTTAAATTAGGCCTCACTCAAAATCTTAGGGCATGGTAAAGTGTAGATGAATTCTTTACCAGGGTAGAACATGAAACACCTCTATCTAAATTTCTAAGTCTTCACACCCATCTAAGCCTCATTATCCTGGCCCCCACTCTCTGCATTCCCCTTGACATTCTTGTCTTTTGAGCTCACATCAGAACCATCCATGAAGAATTGCTTAAAACATTCTAGGGCTTCCCCCCAATCCCTTGCCAACTGTCACAAGCGGGAAAACTGGCCTCGGGGGCATGAGAATGTAAGAGCTGGCCCTGTCCCTCATCAACTGCAGCAATCATACACCTCACAGGGGCAAAACAGTAGAGCTGGCCCTGGTGGTGTGACTGTGAGCGAGCCAGACCTCAGGGCATAAGAGCAGGGGATCTGGACCTGCTGCTTGCTGCCTGCTGCATTGGGTGAGCCGGCTGAGACAGTGCTGGAGAGCTCACCCTGGTGGTGACATGATGGAAAGCTCAAGGGCTGACAATCTCAGCTACCACCCAGGCCCAGAACCAGGGATATGGGTTAGGCTACCCCAACATTCACCTCATCTATGACCTGCTGGAGTACATGAAGGGGCTGGATCTGAAGATCCAAAGCTACAGGATCACCATGACACAGGACAATAGCATATCCAGGAGGAGTCCCATTGAGGGCCCAGTATCAATAGGGTAGCAAAAGCCAGAGGCCTCAAGCCAGACCAATGGTCCATTGAAATGAACACTTACAAGTAAAGATGTATGGACTAAGTGGTATATATACTGTGTGACTCACTGTGTCACACTCCAACTTCCATGCCAAGATTCTTTCTTTCTTCCTTCCTTCCTTCCTTCCTTCCTTCCTTCCTTCCTTTCTCTCTCTCTCTCTCTCTCTCTCTCTCTCTCTCTCTCTCTCTTTCTCTCTCTCTCTCTCTCTCTCTCTTTCTCTTGTTTGTTTGTTTTGGGGGTTTTGTTTTATTTTTCAGCTATACTTTTAAATTTTGTTTTGTTTTGTTTTTTGGGAGGGGTTGCAAGGGCAGAGGGCCAGGCCAAGGGACAGGTAGATGAGTAGGATCGGGATTGTGATGTGAAATCCACAAAGAATCAATAAAAAGTTAAAAAAAAATTCTAGGACTTATCTAGACAACTTCTCCAAACTCCTGACACCAAAGGGAATTCCCAGGAGTGAATATAAACATCTCCAGATATTGTTCCCCTGGCAATGAATAACTATCAATGAAATAATTATAAATTTGCCTTGACATTTGCTCATCTTCTCCAGCACATTGAACCAATGGTACCCTTCTTTGATGGTGTTGTCATAATCAATGGATTTTCATATTTCATAAAAATTTTAGACATTGGCTAAAAAATTTCCTATCTTTAAAAATCAACAATCATATTCTCTATTTGCCAAAGAAAGTGTTAGTTTGAATACATTTGGATAGGTTCTTTAAAAAATTGTAAAAATAAATAAATAAATAAACAAATAAATGGAATAATAATAAAATAAAATTGAGACATTTGTGTTCAAAAGCACCAGATGACCCAGTGTTTCAATTTTTCTATTGTTACATAACAAGTTAACCCACGGATTAGTAGTTTAGAATAACTATCAATTAGAAACTGCTTTGGGGGGTTAAGATATACAAAAAGAACTTGACTGAGAGCTGTATCTTAAACCCATGTGCAACCAACAATAGTGACTGAGTCTGGAAAGCCTACTTCCAAGTTTTCTCCTTACCAGTGGATGAAACTCAGACTCTCTCTTTCTCCATCATCTGGAGTAAATTTATGCTTCCCTCATAATGTTGGCTTATCGGAAAGAAAAATCTATGTCCTGAACTGGCACACTGACGCCAGTTCCAGTGGATGGACTTTGTAAAGGTAATTTCCATTGGCTTGTGCTGTACCACAACAGCTAACTTATTTCATAATGCCAAAGGACTCACAGAACTTTCCAGGTTCAACAGGGTAAAGAAATGCAGTCCCACTGGTGGGAGAGCAGCAAGACCACAATGCAGAAGAGCTCATTGGGTGAGAGACATTATTGCTATTGTCTTTGTAAATTAGAATCCACCATAATCTAAGATCTCACCCTGCCAGTGTTTCATCATCCATGAATCCTGAGCAAAATAATTCTTCTCATTTTTAAATATTTCTTAGAGTGTGTGTGTGGGAGGGGGTGCCTAAAGAGACCAGAAAAGAGTGCTGACTCTTCGGAGCTGGAGTTACAGATGGTCATGAGCCACTCAGTGTGGGAGTTTGGAGCTGAACACCAGGCCTCTGGAAAAAGCATCCAGTTTTCTGAACTGCTGAGCAATTTTTCCAGCCCCAGTGATTTTGACTGAAACAACATAGGAATTTTAGGGGTCACTTATGTATACTATCATATCATCTGTGAATAATGATACTTTGACTTCTTCCTTTCCAATTTGTATCCCCTTGATTTCCTTTAATTGTCTTATTGCTCTAGCTAGAACTTCAAGTATTATGTTGAATAGATATGAAGAGAGTGGACAACCTTGTCTTCTTCCTGATTTTAGTGAAATCACTTTGAGTTTCTCTCCATTGATATTGGCTGTATATTGCTTTTATTATGTTTAGGTATGTTCCTTGTATCCCTGATCTCTACAAGACTTTTTTTTTTTATCATGAAGGGATGTTGGATTTTGTCAAAGGCTTTTTCAGCATCTAATGAGATGATTATGTATTTTTTCTTTCAGATTGTTTATGTGGTGGATTACATTGACAGATTTTCTATGTTGAAAAATCCCTGCATCTCTGGGATGAAGCTTACTTGATCACAGTGGATGATCTTTTTTATGTATTCTTGGATTTGATTCCTAAGTATTTTATTGAGTATTTTTATATCAATATTTATCAGAGAAATTGGTCTATAATCCTTTTTTGTTGAGTTTTTGTGTGGTTTGGATATTAGGGTGACTGTGGCCTCATAAAAAGAATTTGACAATGTTCCTTCTGTTTCTATTTTGTGGAATATTTGAGGAGTGTTGGTTTTAACTCTTCTTTGAAAGTTTGGTAGAATTCTGTGCTAAAACTATCTAGCCTTGGGTTTTTTTGGTTGGTAGACTTTTAATGACTACTTCTATTTCCTTAGGGATTATAGGTCTATTTAAATTGTTTATCTGATCTTGGTTTAATTTTGGTATGTGGTATCTATCAAGATATTTGTCCATTTGTTTTAGATTTTCCAATTTTGTGGAGTACAGGTTTTTGAAATATGACCTAATGAGTCTTTGGGTTTCCTCAGTGTCCATTGTTATGTCTCTCCTCTTTTTGTTTCTGATTTTGTTAATTTGGATATTCCCTTTCTCTGCTTTTAGTTAGTTTAGATAAGGGTTTGTCTATCTTGTTGATTTTCTCAAGAACCAACTCTTTGTTTCACTGATTCTTTGTATTGTTTCTATTTTATCAATTTCAGCCCTCAGTTTGATTATTTCCTGCTATCTACTCCTCTTGGGTGTATTTGTTTCCTTTTGTTCTAGAACTTTTAGATATGCTATTAAGCTGCTAGTGTGAGATTTCTCCAAATTCTTTATGCAGGCATTTAATGCTACAAATATTCCTCTTAGCACTGCTTTCATTGTGTTCCATAAGTTTGGGTATGAAAGACCTGTATGACAAGAACTTCAAGTCTTTGAAGAAAGAAATTGGAGAAAATATCAGAAGCTACAGAAATATCAGAAGCCTACAGAAAATATCAGAAGAATGTGCTGGGGTAAGAGTGGCACAGAGATTACAGAAGTGGCCAACCAGCAACTATGACTCATCCAGCCTGAGACCCATGCCATGAGAGTGAGTCCACTGACACTGCCTGGAGCACCAGGACCCAGAGGCTGAATAGCTCAGAGACCTAGGATAGAACCAAACATGACTGGAGAAAAAAATGTCAATGTAATGATGCTTAACATATTCTGCTATACTCATAGACTGGTGTCTAGCCCAATTGTCATCAGAGAGGCTTCATCCCGCAACTGATGGAAACAGATGCAGACCCACAGACAAAGATTAGGCTGAGCTTGGGGAATCCTGCTGAAGAGAGGGAGGAAGATTGTAGGAGCCAACCTGGTCAAGGACACTCCAAGAAAATGCATAGAATCATCTAACCTGGGCTCATAGGAGCTAACAGATTCTGAATCAACAACCAAGAAGCTTGTATGGAATTGCATTAGGTCTTTCTACATATATGTGACAGTTGGGTAGCTTTGTCTTCTTGTGGAACTCCTAACAGTGGGAGCAGGGGCTGTCTCTGACTCTTTTACTGGCTTTTGGGACCCTACTCCTCATACTAGGTTGCCTTGCCCAGCCTTAATACAAGGGGAGGTGCTTAGTCTTACTGCAACTTGATATGCCATGTTTGGTTGATATCCATGGGAAACATGCCCTTTTCTGAACAGAAACAGAGTAATCTATGGTGAGGGTGCAGAGGGGATATGGGGGGAGGTACTAGGAGGAGAGGAGGGAGGGGAAACTGCAGTCAGAATGAAAAATAAATGAATTTTTTAAAAAGCAGAGTTCCAGTTTGGATCCTTAGGTTGTAAAGAATGAAGCTTCACTCGAGATCTGTTAAAAAACAGAGCTCTTATAGGAGGACACAACAGACTGATACTAGACAAAGAGGAACTAAGCTATGTCTTCCCTCAGGGCCTCTTGTGAAAGACAGGAACATGTGCTCTTCCATGTGCTTGCAAGTCTGAATAGATCATTGTTCTAGTCCCTCCTATAAGGGGCCGTCTTTGTCTCGGTGGGTCTAACAGTTCTGATCTATAGTTATACACACTCCTTATTTCCAGATTTAAAACTCTACACAACACCAACTCATCCTTGTCCCTGCAGTCCATCACCTCTTTTCAATGTACATACAACTCTGGTCTCCCCCAACATTAGCTGCCTTCTTTTTACACCCTTTTTTCTAATCAGCTGTTGTGATTAAAGGATACATAAGATGCTATTGAAGTCAAGGATGACATTACTAGGTATTGGGGTGGGGGAGCACCTGAAAGGTATAATGATCATGAGCGATGTGACTAAATTATCTCCACAGTCATTCCAGTTTCAATGTATGGATTTGGTAAACGTAATTTCCATTAGCTTGTGCTGTGCCACAATAGCTAACTCGTCCCATAATGCCTTACAGAGTGGTTGGAGGGGAAAAATGAAGACAGCAAGGGCTGCTGAGCAGCTTCCATCCCCTAGGGAGAAAAAAGAGTGCTTTAGGGACCCAGCCTAATTTCCCGCAGCCATTCTATTACCCTAGCTGTATCTGTGGTTTCTATTAACCCCTCTGTGCTATTGATCAGCCTGGTCACAATGAAAGAGCTTTATTGAATTCCAAGTAATGGAAACTCATTACATGGCCTAGATAATTAATTACCAATTCTTTCCTTTTAGTGAAATTGAAACTGGCTGTGGAGAACAAGCTGAGTGAGCCCACTAATGTAGCCTGTTTGAAGCTTTATTTAATGCCTGTGAGGGGACCCTCAACACTGGCCTTGGAGATGTGTTTGATGTACTACAGACCCTTGATGCAACCCAAGCACTTCCCTTCAAAATAAACTGCCTCTCCAAATGGGATCAATTGAAAGGATGAGGCACTTAAGCCACACAAAGCAAAAATAGCCAAACAAAAACACAAATCATATAAGGGAATGAAAGCAAGACATCACTTAACTGGGACTTTTAAACCAGGTCATCAGAAATGCTTTTTGCAAACCACTTTATAAGTCAGAAGTAAGAAGTGGATTCGAGCCTTCAATCTTCTTCTAGTCTCCTTGCCCTGAGTTACTGGCCAGGCACTGGGAGCTGCCCACTGCAAAGAACTCACAGCATCAATGCTGGGTGGACTGAAAACCAGAGAGGAAGTTCCTGACCATATTTGGCAATGACTGAAGCCCTGCTCTGTGCTAGACCATGAGCTAGCTCATTTGTGCACACCATTTCTTCTTATCCAGGGGTCCTAGATCCATGATTTGACTCAGGACAAACAAAAAAATATTTGGGAAAAAAAAACTGTAGCCTAAGCAGATACACACTTATTTTTCATGCCACTACTCTTCAGACTATAGACCATGACAATTATTTCCATTGCATTTGGTATTATAAATAATCTAGATATGCTTTACAATACGCAGGAGAGCTGTGTCCTACTATACAATTTTACCTAAGGGACTTTAACATAGGCAGGCTTTGTTAGCCGTATGGAGTTGTATTAGTTACTTTGTAACAATGCCTGACAGAAACAACTTCAAGGAGGAACAATTAGATTCAGTCAGCCACAGTGAGAAAGGGAGGGCAGAGTAGACTGGTCCCTGTCACCAGGACCATGAGACAAAGGCTGTTCACACTGGAGTGGGCCAGGAGTCAGAGAGGACCAGAATCTACCTTCCAGGGCCTTCCCCTAGTATCCTACTCCGGACAACTAGGCCCCACCTCTTAAAGGTTTCACAGATGCCCTCCTCCACTGAAAAAGAGCATAGTCCTCTGGTGACAGGAATTCACATCATGAGTCTGTAAAAGACATTTGACAGTTGAACCATAGCAAGACTCCTGGAACCAGCCCACCCAAGAACACTCTGTACTTAACCATTTGATTCTTACAACAGACAGTACAAGTACAAGTTAGATACTAGACAGTTACTTTTTTGTACTACTTTTGTTCTGTGATTAAAACATGCTGACCAAAAGTAATTAAGGAAGAAAGGGTTTATCTCAGCTTACACTTCCAGAGGGATGGGGTTCATGCAGCAAGGACAGTGTCACATGGCAGCAGGAACAGGAACCTGGTTGATCATGTTCTATCTGCACACGGGAGGCAGAGGCAGAACACAGAAAGTATGACAATGATATAACCCCTCAGTGTCCACCTCAGTGATGAACTTCCTCCAGGAAGGCTCCACCTTCTAAAGGTTCCATAATCTTTCCAAACAGCACCACACACTAGAGTCCAAGTATTCCAATACATGAGCCTGGCAGAGACATTTCTCATTCAAACTACCACATATATCTCACTCATTTGAAGGTAAAGATAGTTTCACTTAATCAAACTAGCCAAGGTCATAGAGGTACGACCCTGGAAATACAAGCATCCATGTGCCTGTTAAAGCCCACTCCATCCAAATATCTTATGCTGTGTTCCCCAGAACGAATGTAATAAAAAAAAAACCAATTCATTTCAAAACCATCTACAGAAATCATAAAAAAAATTAATCTCATACAAAGATGAAATTTAACATGGAAAAGACAATGATTACA
Source organism: Peromyscus eremicus (assembly GCF_949786415.1). Lineage (NCBI taxonomy): Eukaryota > Metazoa > Chordata > Mammalia > Rodentia > Cricetidae > Peromyscus > Peromyscus eremicus. The sequence goes on from NC_081420.1 coordinate 16,270,147, forward strand.
GCTACAGCATCAGATGAAATTGTTCTGACATTTGCATCAGCACCATATCCTGTCTTTATGACAACTGATATCCATATGAAACATCATGGTAATCTGTATATTGTAGAATATGTTCCTAAGATATTTGAAACCTGGATGTCAAGTATAAAGCCTAGAAAGAGTGGACAATCACAACACAATAATAAACCTTCAGACTCAAAACCGTAGTGCTCTGTGGTTCCATTTGTAGACAACTCAAGGAAAGGCACAACCTTTAGATATGAATCTGTAGATCTGTACACTCGATATTCATACATTTTACTGCATGTACCATAAGCCTCAATTTAAATATATTATATATTACAAATGTAGAATATATTTATATTATATATTAAATACATTTAAATTGAGGTTTACACTACATTGCAAATATATACATAATTGCAATGTATATAATTGATGCAAGTGTACACATACATGAACAGGTATCAAATCTAAGTATTTCAAGCTCAGTAAAGTTTTCATAGACAGCTAAGTAAGGAAAGTGCTAATATAGAGTTGATGGCTTCTTTGGCTCCTATTTTTCTTAATCTAGAATAGTTAATTTGCAAATTTCCACAAATGCATGCAATTTTTCTTAAGCTCCTTAAGTTATCCATATGCTGCTTTCTACTTCATGTAAATAAAATCATAGGTATGTACTGCATGGTGCCAAGCTTCATGTTAGTCAGCTTCCCGTGTCTATGACAAATACCCAAGATAACTAATTTATAATGATTAGAGGCTTTACTTTGGCTTATACTTTTAGAAGTTCTAGTTCTCAGTTACTTGAATCCATTGCTTTGGGCCCTGTGATGAGGCAGAAGGTTAAAATCAGCTAGGGCCTTAAGAGTCCTGGTACCACGGCTGAGAGCTGTTCCTATATTCATGCCTTCCTCACCATGATGGACTGTGCGCCCAGGTCATGAGCCAAAATGAACTGCCTCCTTTAAGTAGCTTCTTGTTAGGTATTCAGTCATATCTTAGTTAGGGCTACTATTGCTGTGATGAAACATGGCCAAAAAGCAAGTTGCAGAGAAAAGGGTTTATTTGACTTAACCTTTATATCACTGTTAATCATCAGAGGAAGTCAAGACAGGAGCTCAAACAGGACAGGAACCTGGAGGCAGGAGCGGATGCAGAGGCCATAGAGGAGTGCTGCTTACTGGCTTGCTCCTCATGGCTTGCTCAGCCTGCATTCTTGTAGAACCCAGGACCACCAGGCCAGGGATGGCACCACCTATAATGTCCTGGGCCCTCCACATCACTACAGGCTTGCTACAATCCAATCTTATGGAGGCATTTTCTCACTTGAGGATCCCTCCTTTCAGATAACTCTAACTTGTGTCAAGTTGACATAAGATCAGCAGCACAACTGACCCCTTGTCAACTTGACACACAAATACATCACTACTAAGCCATAACCCTTTATTTCTTATTTACCTCTAAGATCTCACATTAAAATCATAAATAACTTTTAAAGACCCACAGTCTTTACAAGATCAAATACATCAGAATTTCAGTCCCTTTAAAATACCCAATCACTTTTAAAATCCAAAGTCTTTTAAAATTCAAAGTGTCTCAACTGTGGACTCCAGTAAAATAAAAAAATAAATTAAATACTTTGTTACTTCAAGAGGGAAGAACCAGGGCACAGTCACAATCTGAACAAAGCAAAACCAAATTCCCAACAGTATAAGTAACGAAACGCCCAATGTCTGGGATCCACTCATGATCTTCTGGGCTCCTCCAAAAAGCTTGGTTCACTTCTCCAACTCTGCCCTCTGCACACACAGCTGTCTTCTAGGCTCCAGCTGGCTCCACTCCACTGCTGCTGCTGTTCTTGGTGGTCATCCCATGGTGCTGGCATCTCCAAAATGCTGGGGTCTTCTGCTGACCCCAGGCTGCACTTTCACCAATAGCCTCTCCTAGACTCTCTTCACGATGCCAAGCCTCAACTTCTCTGCATGACCCCTTCAGTCCTGGGCCTTCAACTGCCACTGAGGCTGTACCTTCACCAATTGCCTCTCCTGGCCTCTCACAGTGCCAAACCTCAGCTGCTCTCCATGACCCCTTCATGCCTTCAAAAACCAGTACCATCTGGGTGACTCTTAAACTATCATGTTCTACTGCCAGCTCAAGGTATAATCTTGGCTGCCTCAGAACGTAGATTCTGTGTCCTCTCAGGAAACACTTCCCAGAAGATTTCAACTCAATCATGCTGGTCTCAATCACTACCATTTTCTTAGCTCCAGCTGACCAGCATTAAGTATCCCAGCAAAGCAAAGGTTTCACATTAGTAGTTCTGGTCTCCTGTTAATCACAGCTGATTCTTCATCCTCGGCTAACAAGAACCACAGTTTCTTCACACAAAAAGCCTGGTAGTCTTTGCTTCTATCTGGAATTTCACAAGCCAAGTCTCCATCATCTGCACTACTCTCAACACTCAGTGACTTCCTAGTCCAAAGTTCCAAAATCCTTCCACAGTCCTCCCAAAACAACAGCATGGTCAGGTCTGTCACAGCAATACCCCACTATGCTGGTACCAACTTGTCTTAGTTGGGTTTCTATTGCCGTGATGAAACACCATGACTAAAAAGGTTTAGAGGAAAGGGTTTATTTGACTTACACTTCCATATCACTGTTCATCATCAAAAGAAGTCAGGACAGGAACTCAAACAGAGCAGGAATCTGGAGTCAGGAGGGGTGATGCTTACTGGCTTGCTCCAGCCTGCTTTCTTATAGAACTCAGGACCACCACTCCAGGGGTGGCACCATCAATCACTAAGTAAGAAAAGGTCCTACAGCTAGATCTTATGGAGGCATTTTTCTCAATTGAGACTCCCTCCTTTTAGATAACTCTAGCTTGTGTCAAGTTGACATAAGACTAGCCAGAACAAGTCACAGCAGTGAGAAAATACTAAAACAGATATACCACGAATCTTAAATGGTCTTATTAATAAAAACAAACTCAGAGCCAGGTATGGGGTGAATGCTGAAAGATCAGAGAGACAGAACCAGTCACAGCTACCTCACATTGCCAATTCTTCAGCTGATCCTGTTTCATCAAACTGGAAACCTCTGTGTTCTCATCCAAATGGATCTCAGCTAAACTGATGCTAAAAGCCTAAAAGCTTAACCTGCTCTAGTTCCTGGTTTTCACGCTTTATATACCTTTCTGCTTTCTGCCATCACTTCCTGGCATTAAAGGCTCTTCTTGTTACCACGCCTGGCTGTTTCCAGTGTGGCCTTGAACTCACAGAGATCTAGGTGGATCTCTGCCTCTGGAATGCTAGGATTAAAGGCACGTGTGCCACCATTTTCTGGCCTGTATATGTAGTGGCTGTTCTGTTCTCTGACCCCAGATAAGTTTATTAGGGTGCACAATATTTTGGGGAATACAATATCACCACAAACAGCCTCTGTGTATGCTGGGCAGGAAGCCTTTTGATGGACATTAATAAAATGGGAAGGACATGCAGCAAAGCAAGGCTGTGCACCTTGTGGTCAGAAGCCAAAGGAAGACAGGATGAGGGTCCCACTGCTCCCATAAAGACATGCCTCTAGTAACCTTCTCCTAAGCCCACTTCATAAAAGTTCCACAACCTCTCAATGGTGACAAGCTGAGAACAGGTCACTTACCATGCTGGCTTTGAGCAGGCTTCTTTCACTGAACATAATGGTCTTGAAGAATGCAGTATGGTATTCTACACCAAAGAATGGGCAAACACACCAACATACTGTCAATGTGTTTATGGGTTCATGGTTTAGATTTAAGTCACTACAGCCCACAGAATTTTCTTTATAGAACAACTTTTAAAAGTAAATGTCAGGTTTCTCCATAGGAATTTTCTGCTCTTAAGAACACTGGAGCTGCTCCAACTTAAAATATCACTATTTTCCACTTGCTGAAATTTAAAGCTAAATTTGCCCTCATTCTTCAACACTCATTCATTTTCTTCTTGACTTTATTTTAGTCTTAATTCTCTGTGTGTATGCACATAGGTACAGGTGCCTGCAGAGGCCAGCAGAGGGCATCAGAGCTCCTGAAGCTAGAGTTAAAGGCAGGTGGGGGTGGCCTGATGAATTTGGGTCCTTTGCAAGAGCTGTACCTGCTCTTAACCTCTGAGCCATCTCTCCAGGCCCTACTCATTCATTTTTATCTTAATTCTACCTTTAGTTTCTCTATTTTTCCAATTCTGTCATTTCTTTTTTTTTTTTTTTTTTTTTTTTTTTGGTTTTTCGAGACAGGGTTTCTCTGTGTAGCTTTGCGCCTTTTCCTGGAACTCACTTGGTAGCCCAGGCTGGCCTCGAACTCACAGAGATCCGCCTGGCTCTGCCTCCCGAGTGCTGGGATTAAAGGCGTGTGCCACCACCGCCCGGCTTAATTCTGTCATTTCTTAGCCCCCTACCACCACCACCACCATCCAGCAATGTTTGCCATATATATTAGGAACAAGTGCTATCGGAATAAGAAGTAACAAAGAAAAGAACCTCCTATCATTACATTCTGCACTGTGAGCAAGTGTCGGCTGCTGGAGCAATCAGAAGTTCCTCATGCTACCTCCCAATTTCAGATCCAGGTAACCTACTTTAAACGTCTGAGGAAAATAACACTTTCAAACTCTTTGAAGTTATCATTAAATTACTGTATAGAATAACAAAGAAATAAAAAATATTAAAGCAAGGGATTTTTTTTTAGATTTGTGTGTATGTATGTGGTAAGACCAGTTAAAACATTGCTCAGTCCTTAGAAGGCAGAGAAATGTAATTATTACAACAATACTTTTCTAGATGAGTGTTTTATTGCTAAACTTTAAGGTACAGATTTTTCCAATATTCTTGATGCAATTTGTTATGTTTTGTGACTTTTTTCCCTTTGACAAGAGAATAAAATTCTTAAATTTGCAATTTTAAAAGAACATTAAATTATCAAAACTTCTGGCCATCTGCATTTATAACATAATTTTCTGTTTAAAAAACTAACCTATGATAGGGCTGAAGTTATAACTTGATGGCACTGTGCTAATCTACATGAACAAGGCTCTGGGTTCAGTCTCTAGCATTACAGACAAAAATGGTGATAGTCATTTGTAAATGATACAAAACTGTTGTAAATATTCTGTTTTATTTTTTGTTAATTCCTTGAGAATTTCATACATTGCATTTTGATTATGTTCATCTACCTCTCCATCTCCTCAATACCCTTCCAACTTTGTGTTCTCACTTATCTGAAACCCACTAAGTCTCATTAGTGCTACTTATATAGTCTTGGCTGTGTGACCATTTACTGCACTGTTAGACCCACCAAAGACCACAAAGCTAACTCTCCTTCTCCTGGCAGCTATCAATTACTGGTAAGACTGTCTGATATTTGGACTATTCCCATACCACCAGTGGATTCTCCAATGTCATGAGATCCCATTCTATGATCAGTAAGTAGATGTCAAGTATGAAAATGACAATTTGATTGTATTTCAAAAGCAAACACATCACAAGAGCAAAATGTTTTCCATTTTCAAATCTCCCAGGATGTTCTGCCACTCTCTCTGTTCCTCATCTCCTTCCATGACAGTTTCAGGCTGTAAGAATTAAGTCTGGAGCTGTCCAACCATGGTTATCCAGTGCGTGACAATATTGTAAATGTGAATGTAACTTAAAAAAGGTATGAATTGTGCTGCAAGATTGAGGCCACATCAATAGCCCAAGTAAATGATGCAAATATACTCCTTCTCTTAGTGAGAAAAAAGGATATGCTAACCTGTACTTGGATAACACAGAATCTACAAGATGAGGCAGCTAATATTTGACTTACCTGGATATTGGGGGTGGGGTGGGGCACTTTCTTCATTACTAATGTACTGGATAGCATTGTAGTCAGTATTTATTCCTTCAACTGGATCTTCAAATTATTTCATTCTTTAATTTAACTAAAACATCCTCAGGAAAATCCAACTTTGCTTGGATGAATTCCAATCATCATAAATCTTCAACAAGCCAACTTATGAATATTTACTTCTCCTCTTTTCAAAAGCATCCAAACACAGATGAGAAGTCACAAAAATCACCCATAACAGGCATGATTATCAACACTAAAGAAATGTCAGTATCTATGGAGTTGAGATGTGAAATGTATTTAATATTTAAAAGACTCTAACAAGGTATGAACTTTCCCTTCAATTAATTATTGATCTCAGCTCTCTTCTCCTTTTCACTTAAAACTTTAAAACAAAGTGTCTCAAAAATTTTGAGTTTGGTACTGGAACAGAAACTTAAGGTGTTTTTAAGTATGAAAAGAGAGAAGTTGTAACAATATGGGAGGAATGTACAACCAACTTCCATTATCTTACACTTGATGTCGTGGGTACCATCGAGCAAACTCTAAATAACAACAAGCAAATTCTGTTGAAATGTTTGGCTAAATGGAACCAAAACAGTCACAGTTGACAATTTCATAAATACATTAATTAGAAGTGTCTCCAAATAGCATGTGATTTTGAATTATTAACATAAAACACTGCATTATAAATGACTGCAAATTGCATTCCTAGTGTTCTCCATGCTTAATTTATTATGCCGTAGGAAAATTTGCAAATTACCTCATGGTTTCAAACTCAATGGTGAGTTTTATATGTATATTGTTCCTTTAAAAATAAATCACAATATGCACACATGTCATCTGGTGTGTTATATAAGATATTAAAAGTTGGGTCAAAACCTGGCCAACTTTCCTTTCATGTGGATTATTTGCATTAGAGGTGATTCGTTCCACTTATGCCCTGCCCTGGTACATTCCTCTGTCCTACAGACACAACCCACCCACCATGTTCATGGTTTTACTAACTTCTCCAAAGCCTGGTCTTTTATCATTGAGTACTTCTTGATTCTCTATTTATAATACAGTAGATATTAACTGAAGATCTGGGGATGGGGGCAGTTCACACCTGTGTTTCAAACCATACAAGGGTGGCTAACTGCTTAGAATCTCTGTGGTTGTGGAGAGTTGGACTATTACAGATCCAAAGCCAAATTTTCTTGGGCTGTCTCTAGCAACTTCTCAAGTCATTCATTGCCCACTTCTGCATTTGAAATAGCATCCCTGTGACTACCAGGCAAATCTCTTTGGAATAGATTAACATACCAAACCAAAAACTAAGAATGTCATCATATAGCATCTGCAACCTGTCACAGAGATGTCCCTGCTGGGATATACGCCCACCTAATGTCCTTATCGGTACATTTTAGAAGTACCTTGCTTGGTTTACGCCTTTCTTTTACTCTGTAACTGCAAATAGACATTAGACCACTGTGTTTGGAGTAACCTGAATCCGTGTTCCTGGCCCATGTCACTCGTGTCTGGTCACTATTACTCCCTGAGAGGAGAGCTGTGGTTTTATATCAACATGGAGATTAAACCTTCTAAATATGCAAGAGCTGAGCATTTGGCTTAGCTTAACCTCACTGCATGCTGTCATCTACACTCCAAGGACAAGTTTTGAATATGCTTAAAATAAGAAAATATTCACATATCTCAGTTTAACTATCTGTATATCCTCATCTCAACTCTCTACCTCTCTTGCATGATCTGATCTTTTACTTCACATTTATTGATTTGTTTAATCATCTAGGTAAGCATTTTTCCATGAATTTCATTGGTGGATTTTTTGGGTTGCTTTGGCTGTAGAATCTTACTGAGAAATAAAATTTAAATGCCAATAGATCAAAACTGTGTAGGGTAAGCTATAGAGACATTTGGAGAGCTAATACCATGCAAATACTTGAAGTAATTACAAAGTGACTTACTTTTAATTTAAATATAGGCATCCAAGGAATTGAAGGGCTCTAGGTTCCACTCCTCATTCCATGGGATACAGAGAAATGGATCTGCCCATATTTTCTATCAATATGGGTCATTGTTCTTAAAACGTTGTGCATCAATATATAAAGAGACCAACAGAAAAGGACCATGGCAAAATGGTGGCCTACAAGTGTTAGAAACTTGCAATTCAGACCAATCATTCCATTCCTTTGTTAAACAGATCATACTTAAAAAAATGTTGGAGCAAAAGCTCTTGTATTCCAAATTGGCTTTCCTCTGTAGCTGATAATGGACTTGAACTTCTGATCTCTTGCTTTTACCTCCTGAGTGCTGGAATTATGGGTCTATAATACTACACCCAGTGTATGTAGTGCAAGGGATTGAACCTCAGGATTCCCTGTGTCAGGCAGATACTCGTCAGCTGAGCTGTGTCTCCAACTTTATATATATTGAATCACATTTTTTTAGAAAGACCTCAACCATACACAAAGAACGATAAGCAACTGAAAAAGGCTGGAAATGGGAGAGGTAATCTTCCCAGGGAAGGGCTCACCAATTGCTTGTCCAGTGCCAAATGGTCAGCCCTGAAAACATACATACAGGTAGCATTATATGGACTGAACAGGTTATATTTAAGAATATATATTATATATATTACATATATTATATATATATTAGGCATATGCATATATGCCTGCAATAACAATTAGAAAAAAAAGAAGAGGCCATGAATTTGAAGGTGAGAGGGAGAGGTATATGGAAGGGTTTGGAGGGAGGAGAGAGAAGGGAAAAATGTAATTAAATTATAAACTCAACAGTAAAATAAAATAAGAAAAAAATGTCATATCAAAAAAATATGATGTTCACCACACTTGACTCTTCTGATCTTCATAGTGTCTTTGTTATCGGAAGCCTAGCTGAGCTGCTCTCCTGCTCTGGTTTTTGGATCCATTTCACCTAAGCTGTCACTATTCACCTTTTGCTTGAGGGTAAGAAGAGGCCTTTGACCCTGGTCTGTCACAGGCTGTACAGTCCAGCCCATCTCTTTGGTGCTCTGCCATTGAGGCTCATAGACAACTAACAATAGGATGTTTTATCACTGATGATCAAGCTCTAGATCATTCATCATTTTTGTGTAATAACAATTAGAAGATGAACTTAAAATAATCGTGACTTATGCCTTAAAATAAATGGTAGAAAAATGAATAAACAATACATAAATACAGGTGTACATAAACTAATAAAGTGTTTGAGGAGGGAAAAGGAAACACTCCATTTTGAAATGATCATATGGAAGTCTAAAGAGATAGCTAAGCAGGTAAGAGCACTTGCTGCTCTTGCAGAAGACCTGAGTTCAGTTCCTTACACCCACAGTAGACCTTTGCTCATCACCACTTACAACTCCAGTCCAAGGGGACACAATGTCCTCCTCTAGCCTCCATGGATACCTGTGCATAAACACACACATACACACACACACACACACACACACAAACACACACACACACACCATAGAGAAAGAACAATAGGCAGGAGGGGCATGAAAACAAAATAAAGCTTTTTTATATATAAAAAAATCATATAAGATAGAAAGGATTTTATCTACAAACTGGTCTACAGAATGGATATATCTGGGAGGGGTAGTAAACTTAGAAAAGGTCTCTAAAAATTACCCAAACAAAAACAGATGTGAGAGAAATGGAATAAGGTAACCAAGAATTTCCCTCCCTCCCTCTCTCTCTCTCTCTCTCTCTCTCCCTCTCCCTCTCCCTCTCCTCCCTCTCCCTCTCCCTCTCCCTCTCCCTCTCCCTCTCCCTCTCCCTCTCCCTCTCCCTCTCTCTCCCTCCCTCCCCCCCGTGAGTGTGTGTGTGTGTGTGTGTGTGTGTGTGTGTGTGTGTGTGTGTGTGTATTTGGAGTTTCAAGTGCCTAAAACACAGAGTAAGGAATGTACCTCAAGTGATCATGTCAGGAATTTTCAAATTAACAAAAGAAAGTCATAAAAAAAATTTGGGATGAAGTTCAATAGTAGAAAACTTACTTAGGGTTTGATTCTCAGTATCATACACACTCAAACACTAAAACAAAAAAATCTGTCTCTGAGAAACTGGAGTGTGCATACTTGTGCACATGCTCACAATATACACAGGTACAGGAAAAAAGAAATCTGAAAGTATTATTGAACCTTTATTATTGAGTTAAAATAAAGATTTCCAGAAAAACTAAATTTGGAAATAATTTGTTTCCTCTAGATATACAAGATAAAGCACCAATAGCTGCTCAAGTAGTAAGAATCAAATTCTGAGTGGAAATGTAGACCTACACAAATTGAAGAATGTCACAATTTCTTAAAATGGAGATACATAAAATTCTTTAAATCCCAGTAGTTCCTACTATCAGATTATCACTTCTACATCCAAATCAGATGTTACTTTTAAGCAACTGGAAAAAAAAAACAAAACAAGCAGTAGTTAATTGTGTTGTAGTAAACAGAGAGGGTGCACAGACTTGCCTACATAATTTAATTTCTTATTTTTAGAATTGACAGCATTATCAAACTGTTGATTCTGAATTGATACTCAGACATTGGCCCCATAATCTTAGCACAAAAGTACTCTTAAGAGGAAGTAATCTATCCTAATCAAACATCTTAGTCCTCCATGCACTGCCTGGTGCTAAAGACTAAGATCAATTCTAATCAGTTCTAGTTTCAGCCACTTGGAGTGCTGTTTACAACCCTATTGTTACACTAGCACCTAGAAAGAAAGACAGCTATGTGTGTCTCTACTGTACAAACGATACTGATTTTTTTTTGCATGCTGGTTTTATGTTCTGCTAATTTACTGAAAGCATTTAAAAAAATTTTTCTGGTGGAATCTTTATGAGCTGTTAAATATGGAATCAAACCATCTACAAACAAAGATCGTTTTTCTGCCTTTCCTCTTTGTTTTTCTTTTATTTCTCTCTGACCTTACTGTTGTAGCTAGCCTTCAAGAACCACACTGAATAAGAGTACACACCCTGATCTCATCCCGGGTTTTAGAGTAAATGCTTTCAGTTTTTCCCCATTAGTACAATATTTGGCTATAAGCTTGTCATCTGTACCTTTTATTGTATGATATGTTTCTTCTGTTCCTAGTTTCTTCAGGAATTTTATTATGAAGGGAGATGGAATTTTTTGAAATATTTTTTAATCTAACATTATTTTTAATGTTCATGTAATTTCTGTCCTTATATCTACTTACATGCTATATTTATCTGCCTATGTTTCACCAGCCTTGCATCCCTGACAAGAAACCATCCTAGCTATGACTATGATCACCTGAATGTGATACTGGGTTCAGTTTGCAAGTGTTTTATCGTGAAATTTTGCATCCATGTTTATCAAAGAAGCTAATTTAGTTTATAGTTCTTATCGTTCTGTATTTTTGTTTTATCCTTATCTGGCTGTGATACCAGGGTAATACTAGATGTGTAGAATGAGTTTGGCAGTATCCCCCCCTGCTCTATTGTGTGGAGCACTTTGAGAAGAACTGGTGTTGTCTTGTCCTTAAAGGTTTGATAGAACTCAGAAGATAATCCCTCCAGTCCTAATTTTCTTTATGGAAAGATTTTCAATTGTTGCTTTAGTGCACTACTTGTTAGGGGTCTACGTTGTTTATATCCTCTTGATTTAATTTGGGGGATTTATCAATTATTCCAAATTTTCCATGGATTTTCACTACAAGCTTTCAAAATATCCCTTAATGATTCTCTAGATTTTCTTGGAGTCTATTGTAACATCTATTTTTAATTTTCTTCATTTCAGTCTTCTGTCTTTCTTTCAGTTTATTTACTGAAATTTTGCATTTAAACTCCATGTATATATATCCAACTGCTTGCTGTAAATCTAAATTTGAAACCACACAGCTACAAATCAACAAATTCATAAATAAACATATTTTTGAACCCAAGGTTCTAATGAGAAAAGGATGTGACTACCCCCTTTATTCATTGATGGGTTTATCAGTTACTGCTTTGTATATATCAAGTCATCTTTGCACCCCAGGGACAAATCTCAGAACAAATTATCCTTTTAATGACATTCTTAAATTTTAGCATTTACACATGAAAATTGGAATGTATTTTTAAATTAATATATGTTTACATAAACATGGAAAATGTTCAAATGTTCATCAGCTTGTAAGTTCCTTCTAAGTTTAACTGAATCTAACTTGTGGTATAGCTGTACTATATAATAACATCAGCAATGGAAAGAAACAAATTCTCACCATGCACACCACAGAGAAGACTAGATATTAACAAAACGCATTAGGGAAGTTAAAAGAAATCAAATTCATAATCCATTGTTTCATTCGTGTAGCATTCTCAAGAGGACAGAGCTCTAGGGACAAAGGCAGACCAGTGATAGGAAGGCTGTAGAGGTGACAGAGGAGCTAATTACTAAGGGCAAAGGGATCACTTTTCTTGATAGACATTTTGATTAACATGGCATTTATATTACTGTGTATGTTTGTCAATGTTTTAGAAAAATATACTAAAAATTAAATTTCATTGCATAAAAATTATGCCTCAGGAAAACTGATTTTAAAGGTTTAAACAAGACTAAAGGTGTGAAGTTAAGACCTTCCCTAGAAAACAAATTTAAAATAATAAAGAGATCAAAACTAGAATTTCCATAGACTATAGGAGAGACAAAATGATCATTATAATTTAAAATAGTCTGAGAACTCTAAGTCCTCAATCTTCAGACACGAAGAATAAAAAAAGACTCACTTCAATATGCCATTATGACTTCAGAGAGTCAGGAAACTGGAAAGAACATTGCTCCCATGGTTATAACAAAAAAATAGCTGTGTAAACTGCAAATTAATAACTTTTTATTGGACTCATTAAGTACCTGAGTTTAGGATAAGCAACAAAACTGTAAGAATAAAAAGACAGGGTACTACAGGGAGCACCAGAACTTAATCTTTGCTAACCTAGGGCTATCATATGAGCTAATAAGGAGGTACATCTAAGATGCTTAATGAATTGCTGTAATCTGGGAATGCGCCAGAACACACAGCTGAGAGCCACAGCCATGGGCAACTTTAGCTTCCTGAAGCTTTTCCACACAAACTTTGTCAGACTCTTACAAGAAAGACTGGATAACGGAAAATGGTAAAACTTTCCTCAGGGTTGATTAGAGAAGGAAGTCAACAACCACAGCTGAAACCCTGGTAAGTTCATCCGCTCTACCTTCCCATCTGAGTGCCTGAATGTGCTCTGTGTTTTTGGCCCTCCCAAAAAAGAAAATGGAAAATTAACTAGAAAAGTGAGTCCAAGGAGGCATTTTTAAAACTATATAGTAGAATGCTTTTGTTGGTGAAATATTCTAGAAGAAAAAATCATATAGAAGATAAAAGGGATGATGTTAGAATGATCATCAAAGTAGAAAAACATTGGATTGTTTACATAATACAAGGCAATAAGTCAAGAGACAATGTCTGGAAGAGATTCATACAAAGGGCCATTGAAACAATGACAGCGATTAGTATAGAAATGGTGAAGACCTAATTAAAAAAAAAAGTAGGAAACAAATTTGGGTTCTAGCTGAGACTTAAAGCTTCATCTGTCACATCAGTCAATAAACACCATCAGCAATTAATAAATCAAGGTCTAGCCAGATGGCCCAGAGGATAAAGACACTTGCCACCAAGCCTGAGGACATGAGTTTGATCCCTGGGTCCCACATAGCAGGAGAGAATCGATCCCTGCAAGTTGTCCTATGATATCCACACATGAGTCATGGCATGTGCATGAAATACACATATCAGCACAATTAGGAGTAAAGGATGGGCTCACCATCTTGGACAAAATATTTAAGAAAATAAGTAAAGCCATCATTTGCTTCATGAAAGCAGAATTAATAGAAAGGATAAGTCAGCTGTACATTGCTATTAATGAAGAATGTTTCTATCATATCTGAATTTTAGCCACATTAAAGTATTATCAAAGCCACTGCTATGATAAACAATATATTTTTAATTCACAGGCAATGTAATATTAATAAAATGAAACAGATATTGCCAGGCTAATTTTTTATATTATTTTTTAAATGTCTACAATATATTTTGATCACGTTTCCCCCTCCTCCAACTCCTCCCAGATCCTTTGCACCTCCCTACCTACCCAACTTCATATTCGCTCTCTTATTCACTCTCTATTTTCTCTCAAAAAAGCAAACAGCCACAAAAATGAAAATCAAACAACAAAAAAAGAATGCCAAAATAAAACACACACACACACAAAAAAAAAATGGAGTCCATTTTGTGTCGCCCACCTTCCCTTGGGCTCAGGACCTGCCCTTGAGTGTGGTTGATATATCCAGTGACATTCCACTGGAGAAAAATGATTTTCCTTTTGACAGCAACTATCAATTGCAGGTAGCTTCTTGTTTAAGGATGGAACCCCATGTCCCCTTCCTCTTCTTAGTCCTGGGACCCCATCTGACTTGAAACTGTGCAGGTCTTGAAGGCACTACCACAGTCTCTGTGAGTTTATATGTGCACCAATGCCACTGTGTCCAGAAGTCAGTGTTTCACAGGAGTCGCCCATCACTTTGGGTTCTTATCATCTCTCTGCCTCCTCTTCTGCATAGATCTTTGAACTTTGAGGGAAGGGGTTTGATGGAAATACCCCACTTAGGACTGAGTTCTCTAAGGTCTTTCATATTTCATTCTCTGTACACCATCCAGTTGTGGGTCTCTGTGTTGATTCCATCTACTGCAAGAAGAAACTTCTCTGATGAAGGTTGAGTTAGGCACTGATCTACAAATTGCATAACTGAAATTATGAAATTTTCCAAGCTAATTTCAAACAGTAGACATCAGAGCACTGGAAGTTATGAGGGACAAAGAAGGATGTTGTTGGATAAGCAAGTTGGTTCTCCCCATGGAAACAACTAACCTGGGCTCATAGGATCTCACAGGCTCTGGACTGACAGCTGGAGAGCCTGCATGGGACTAGCCTAGGCCCTCTACATGTGTGTGACAGTTGTATAGTTTGATCTATATGTGGGACTCCTAGTGATGGGCGCACTAATGAAGTAAGCACAGCCTAATGCTTTGCCTGGTCTCCAGGAACCCATTCCTCATACCGGGTTGCCTGGCCAAACCTTAATATAAGGGAAGGAGCTTAGTCCTCTCCTCAACTTGATATGCCATGCTTTGTTGACACTCATGGGAGGCCTGCCCCTTTAAGAACAGAAACAGAGGAGGAGTGGATGAGAGGGAGCAAAAGAGTGGGAGGAGAAAGGAGGGGAAACTGCAGTCAGTCAGGATGTAAAATAAATGAACAAGTTTAAATAAGAATGAGAATGAGAATGAGGAGGAGGAGGAGGAAAGAAGAAGAAGTCAGTTCTCCAAGACATTGTAACAATCTTTAATGGGTATGTAAAAGAATCCTAATACAAAGGCAAAAACTGATAACCCTGCAAAGAGAAACTGATGATATAATAAACTATTATAACCAGAGACTTCAGCCTCCTCTATCAGAAATGAGCAGCTACAAGAAGGAAAAAAAATGTAACTCAACACTATTAACAGTTGGATATGGCTGGTTCTACACATTATGTTATTTATCTGCATGATCTATATTCTCCCCAAGTTCACATGGGACATTCAAAAAGACAAAGCATGCTCTAGGCCACAAAATGTACCCTAACAAATCTAATGGAAATAAAATCCTAAATTTGTGGAGATGAGCTGCTAAACAACCCAAGACCAAAAGAAGAAATCTCAATGAAAAATTTAAATTGTTTTGGAATTAAGAAAAATAAGAACATAACATAAAATAGTGTTAAGAGTTAAAAAAAATCAAGCTGCCAGGCGGTCGGTGGTGGCGCACGCCTTTAATCCCAGCTCTTAGGAGGCAGAGCCAGGTGGATCTCTGTGAATTTGAGGCCAGCCTAGGCTATGGAGTGAGTTCCAGGAAAGGTGCAAAGCTACACAGAGAAACCCTGTCTCGAAAAACCAAATAAATAAATAAATAAATAAATAAAATGCATTTGAGCTTTCTCTTTAAGAGATTAGAAAAAGAGCAAAGTCAAAACAAATTACTCAGAAGAAAAGAAGTTTAAAGATTAAAACAAAAAAATCAACGAAATTGAAAAAAATAGAAAATCATCGACATCATAAACTGGTACACTGGAAAGATCAATGAAATCAATAAGAACCCTGTTGATACTAAAAGAAACAGAGACAGGTAAATTGCTAATGGCAGAAAAGAAAGAAGCATTAATGTAGAGCTTGTGAACATGACAAAATAACACAGAAATAAAAGTAATACTAAACAAACATTTAATATAATATGGAAGCATAAAAAAAACTCTTTACCCATAAGTTTGGAAATCTATTACAGATGAAATGCACTTGAAAGAAATAACCTTCAAAAGGCACACATGATTTCATGTATTGGACATTAAATCAAGGGTTAAAAACCTTCAAAGCAGGAAACACACAGCTCAGATGACTCAGTGATGACATATTCCAAACATTTAAGCAAGAGATTATTCCATTTCTCTGCAATTTCCTACCAAAGATGCATGTAGAAGGAACATGTTTTAACTTATCCTCATAGACCCATTTTTCCTTACTAGGAAAGCCAGGCAAGTCATTAAAAGAGAACCACAGGCCAGCATTTCTCCTGAGCAGACACAAAGGTCCTCAACAACGAAAGCATTATCAGGTTGAATCTGAAAATATTTGCACAACAGAACCAAGTGTAAAAGGAATTACATAACATACTCAACCTTATTGCTACATGAAACAGACAGTGGCAAGGGGGTGCATACTGTGTGAATACCACTAGATGATATTTTTGGAAAAGGCAAAATTATGGAAATAATAAAAATAATCAGCACTTGCCAGTAGAAAGAAAGGTCAATAGGAAGAGAAGAGGTGATTGTAGAGCAGTCAAATCACTGTTTTTTAACAGCAGATATATGCACGATGTATTTGCCAAAACCTGTAAACTAAACAGCACCAAGAGTGAACCTTGATGCAAACCATAGACTTCAGATGTATTGCTCTGGGAAGAGATGCTGATGATGAGAGAGGGAGGGAGGGAGGGAAGGAGGGAGGGAGGGAGGGAGGGAGGGAGGGAGAGAAGGAGGGAGGGAGGGTATAGAAAAGCTCTGAACTTTCTGGTCCCTTTTCCCTGAATCCAGAAATTACCTAAAATCTAAAGCCTATAAAAACACATGGTCATATAAGTGAGTGGTCAGCTCTAAGGATTAAGCCAAATCTTTTTTCAAATGTGTAGGTAAAGAAAAATGTACATTTTCTGATATTTGAATAAAATTCCTATTTTATATTGTAACTAATCTTATTTCTGTGGTACTTTGAAAAACCCAAAGTAAAAGGGTAGGAATCTGAAATGTTTCTGATTTATTCTGACTCAGAAAGGAAAGTATGGGAAAGTTTTTAGTTTAGTTTTGTTTTTTCTTAAAAGAAATTTTTCCTAGCAAATACATCTTATCCATAAACACTTTGATGAGTCCCATAAACATTTTGATGAGTCCAGTGGAAACACACCAAAAATAGCCTTCCAAAAAAAATGTAGAGTGCCTGGGAAAGGACTAGAAAACATATCTTGCCTTTCCTTATCACAAACAGTTTGAAAATGAATGTGTGACTTTGTCAAATGTGTAGAGCGGTATGGTTCCAACTTCCAGTTTCAGGCTCCTTTATTTTATGCCAGAATTTTGGAAAGAACACAAGGCTGCCTGGCACACGGAGCATGAGGCTGTCATCATCCCTCAGGCTCACCAGATCTCTCACAACAAAAATGAGATTAATATTTTAGTCCCTTATTTTTATATTTCCAAACATACACACAACTAGATAGTCTGATGTATTCTAAGTACATATTTCCTGGCCTCTGAAGATATCAACACTTATAACCTATCCTTATCTATGCCACCACGTTACCATCATTGCTACTATTTCAAAACAAACCCCAGACTGTATATTAGCATACATAGATTGTTTATAGTTATTATATAAACATTTCATTATTCATTGCTGGAGGCTAGGTACTGTTTTTAATGTAATCAAATTCTATTAGACCATGTAAATTTTAATAATAATTCCTTAGTGTCATCAAATATCCAGTTAGTGCTCATATTTCTTAACTTTTATCATTTTCTCTAATACGTTTACCAAAGAAGTACATTTGTTATAATAAGCTGATACATATCCTTAGACTTTTGCTTACCCAAGATTCTGCCTAAATATTTTCCTCTTGCAATATTTTGGTGAAGAAACTCAGTGGTTTGTGCTAGCAGGATTTCTCACAGTTTGCTTGGGATTTTCTGATGGTATCGTAATAGAATATTAATCTAGATACTTAATCAGATTCAGGATGAAAATTCCTAGCATTTTTTCACAGGTGTTGTGTGGTCCAGAAAGAGAAAAACAATGATGAACTGTCTGTCTCCCTATCATATTGACAGCTGCAAATTAGCCAGACCCATTAGTCTACAATGATATTCTAAGCCTGACATTTGTTTTGATTTATTGACTGAAATACTTCAATACAAAGAAGCTGCCCTTTCTCAACCCTTGATGGCTCTGAGATTCAGCATGGCAGGGTAAATAACTAGGGTTTTATTTGCCTTGCTTATTTTTCTGTTTTCAAGATTATGAGTCGGTTCCTTACATTCTCCGCAGGTAACAGAAACAGCTCTTTTTCTCATCATAGACTCATGAATTTAAATGTAATGTATGTACTTCATTGCTTTAAAATGGATATCTCTATAGAAGTTCAGAGTGGTTCCTTCCTTAGTCAGTGGAAACCCTTTCAAGGTGACTCCAAAGCCTTTGAAGCAAATCCAGCTCATCTTTGCTTTCTTGCCTTCTGTTTGGTAAGACACCTTGGGCTCATTTTGTGTGTTTTCTAATCCAAACCTAGAATCAGTTATTTTATGACAGATCCTTGGTTTCTTTCATTATTAAAGGAAATGATTGAAAATCCTTAGCAATACCAGATAGATTCACTGATAAGGATCATTATGTCTAGGTTCTTCAGCACCAAAGACCAGACTATTTTTCAACTATTTTGCTTCTAATTTTAATAAAATGTCATATTTTTATTACATAGAAAAAAACAGTATAACTCTTTCACTTAATTTCCCCCATTGTCAACATAACACACAACTATAGTAAAATCATTGAGAAGAAGAAACTCGCATTGCCATGATGGCATTAAATTAGCTATAGACCTGTTAGAATTCTTGTTTTCCCAGTGAGGCCATTGTTCATAGCCCAAATTCCAAGTGAGAACCTCAAGTTGCACTTAATGATTTAATTTCCTAATTCTCCTCCAATCTGTGTGTGACAGTCTTTCAGTATCTTTTAAAGATTATTCACTTTCAGATTTTTTTTATGATCTTGGACACTTTTGAAGAGGACTGATGAGACATATAGACTCTCTTAACTGTGATCTTGTATTTTCTCAAGATTAAGTAGAGAAGGAGAGATGGGGGAAGAGGGGGGAGGAAGGGAAGAAGAGAGAGAGAGAGAGAGAGAGAGAGAGAGAGAGAGAGAGAGAGAGAACATACATCTTTGCATGTGTAAGAAACCGCAGTTGCAATGGTCCTCCCCATTTGGTAGAACACAGCATGATGTCCATAATATCAATATATTCTTCTTGAAGACATTAGCTTTAATCATCCAGTGACACCTGCCAGACTTACCACTATAATTGAATGTTTCTTCCTTTGTAACTAATAAGATTTTAAAATTAGACACTTAAAAATTATTCAATTATCCTTTCCCTTACTATATTCTTTTCTCTTGCTAATTTTAACATTTATTGAGGGTTGTGTTATTATGACATTTGCCTAGTGATGACTTTCTACTTCTATTATCCTTTCTCTAATTGTTAATTAGAGTTCTATAGTAAGGAAATAGCACCTCTTCTCCATCATTTACTTGTTTACTAAACTATATGAGTGGAGATTCACGGATATTTATTAACTCCTTGGGTCAAAGCTGTTTTTATGTTTCTTATTTTGTATCTTGAAT
The DNA here is from genome assembly GCF_949786415.1 of Peromyscus eremicus. Taxonomy (NCBI): domain Eukaryota; kingdom Metazoa; phylum Chordata; class Mammalia; order Rodentia; family Cricetidae; genus Peromyscus; species Peromyscus eremicus. The sequence continues at coordinate 16,290,052 of NC_081420.1, forward strand.
AATTTCAGATATGTGAGTTAGGAAAATAAGAACACCAATTGGGTACTAGATTACTAAACAATTGTTATTAAACTTTAAATGGTGTAATATAATTTGGATAGGTTTAGAATTCAGTACTTACCACCACTGGTACTTCTGAGTATCTAGGTACTTTCAACCTGGTATAAATTTTCTGCCTGGTCCCAAATTTTATGGGAACACAAGATAATTCAGGATTATGTTGTATTATCTCTGCTCTGCATCTAAACTGGTGGTTATAAGCCATGCACTAGGTTAAAATTTTTACACATAATTAACTTTATTTCTATTATAATTATTCTATACATTATCCCACATTGCTTTATTGAGTCAACTTTTTAAATGAAGAAACTAAACTAAGCACAATGATTTAAATGAGTTGTCCAAGTTAACACAACTTTCAAGCAAAAGAGTTACATTTTCAGCTGCTCAGAATTCATACTCTAAAAAGCTAGGGAGGTTGCTCAGAATGTGAAGCATTTGCCATGCAAGCGTGACAGTCAGAATTAGGACCCCCAGAACCCATGGGAAAAGTTCAGGGAAGAAATGCCCCTAAGGAAAGATGCAAGGTTGTCACTCGAATCACCAGACTGCTGACCTCCTACCCATGTTACACAACAGTGAAAAAGAATAAAGAATGTCCCTGTCTCAAGCAAGATGAAGGGTAAAACCAATACTTGAAGTTGTCCTCTAATGTACCATACATGCATGGGGGCATGAGTGTATGCCTGCACACGTGAGCACACACACACACACACAAACCCACATACATACTCACACACATACACACAGAGAGGGAGAGACAGAGACAGAGACATATACAGGGAGAGAAACAGATATCATAGATAAGACCCAAAATAATATAATTCATACTTAGTCATTAGACTGAAGTTCAAAACAGCAAAATAAGCATGCTTGAATTAGTGGGAAATGTTGTAGGATAACATTTTTGTATACTGTGAAGATGTGTCTCTGCCTAAGGAGTCTTCTGATTAGTTCAATAAAGAGCTGGATGGCCAATAGCTAGGCAGGAAAGAGTAGGCGGGACTTCCAGGAGAGAGAGGAACTTGGGAAGAATCTGAGGATTTGCCAGCCAGACATGGAGGAAGTTGGATGTACAGAATGGAGGAGAGGTAATGATCCATGTGGCAGACATAGATTAATAGAAATGAGTTAATTAAGTTATAAGAGCTAGTTGGGAACAAGCTTAAGCTAAGGCCAAGCTTCATAATTAGTAATAAATCTCCTTGTTATTATTTGGGGGCTTGCAGTGCAAAGAAAGTCCAAAAAGAAAAACCAGCTACAAGGAAATATGCACAGATCCCTGCACAAAATGAAATGGAGCCTGTATTATATTCTGTTGGGTCACAGAGTCTTGTGAGAGATGGTTTGTCTCCTGTGGTCCTCTCCCAGTGTGCCATTTTGTCCCTATGCCTGTTGAGCCACTTGAAGAAATCTCTCATTGTCACTCCCAGACTCCTGTTTCCTAACTGCCAGCTAGTCTCACCCTGTCAGCAGGACATCATCTCTCCCAGTATCTGTCGCCTTCACTTACATCACTACCTATGGTGCTTTCACCCAGCACAGTCTATTCCCTAACTCCCTAAGGCCCCAGTCTGCCCTTTCCGTTCTTCTTCTTCTTCTTCTTCTTCTTCTTCTTCTTCTTCTTCTTCTTCTTTTTGTCATTAATGCTGTAAATTTTCTCATCCTAGGCCAATCCTTTATCATTGAGCCACATCCTCCCAGAATTCTCCAATATTGCTATTTCTCTATGCAAGTGATCACCTCTCTCTCTCTCTCTCTCTCTCTCTCTCTCTCTCTCTCTCTCTCTCTCTCTCTCATACTCACTCACTTGCTCTCACTCTCACTGTCTCTCACCTTCTCTCCCTGCATCATGTGCCTTAATTTGGATTTCACTTGGTCCCAGTGTACTTAAAGGAAATGAAGTTAGGCAACCAGCCTGCCTGTCATGCACTGAGCCTTGTTGGCAGCAGACATTTTAATAAAAAGAGCAGAGATCACATACTGAAAGCATAGACAAAGGAGCACTTGGCATCAACTCCATGTGCCCTCGTCCTCCATACTAAGCCCCCACCCTAGGCCCCAAAACAGCACTAGCTCATGTCTAGGTGGGCCAGATAGGAAGACGTGGTCCTACCAAACCAATTCTGGGGATACTAAAGGGACTGAGTTAATGTCAAGGTATCACCTAAGAAGGGAGAGGGGACCAGCTCACTAGGCTGACCTCACTGCTCTGCCTGCAATTCCAAAAGTTCCCTCCTCTTTCCCTTCTCCTCAGCAAGTGTCCTGCTCATTCCTCTTCCTGAGGAAACAACGGATAGAGAGGGAATCCCCTCGTACCTGCTTCACTTCTAAGAGCTACTGACTTGCTTTGCTAAGCAATAGAAAATTTTCAAGTTGAGAAAATGATCATAGCTGGGTGGTGGTGGTGGCTCGCACTTTTAATCCCAGCACTCAGGAGGCAGGGCAGGTGGATCTCTGTGAGTTCGAGGCCAGCCTGGTCTACAAAGAGAGCTCTAGAACAGCCAGGGTACAAAGAGAGACCCTGTCTCAGAAAACAAAACAAAACAAAACTGATCTTATAACCAAATCTTACAGAGCACTGTGACACTCTTAGGGAGGACTTAGAGAGATAGTGTGAGTCCCTTGGAGAAGACAAGGTAAAGCCTGAGTGAGTTAAGAGCTCTTATATTATCTTTTCCCAAAATGTTCAGTGACTTTTAAGAAAATCACAAATCCACATGTATTCTTCCTTAATTTTTCTAAATTCCTTTCAGAAACCAGTACTAAATCCAGATAGTTATTCCCCAATGGGAAGCCAATAAGCCTATATAACTACCTTTATTTGTGTAGGCCATTCCTTGAACATTACAGCATTAAAATGTGAGATTTCTTTCTATATCCAAAGATTTTTGTTAAAAATGTTTAAAATTAGAATGAGCATAAATAGATTGTTAAAGAGAATGGAAGATTCACAATAATTGCTGAGATACAATATTAGAGTCTAAAAATATTTTTTCTCTCTGAGGCAGCTGGTATCTGACTACGACTTCCACCCTCCCAAAACATACTCGTTGTGCCTTTCTCTACCCTTGAGAATATTTTAACAATATTTCAGTAGAAAAACTTGAGAAGCATTGTGTATGATAACACCATCTTAGAGAGAATAAAGTTTTACCTCGTAACCTAACACACATGTGTGGATGATATCCGAAACCAGAAAACAAAAGTTTCATGACGGTCTTTCTATTCTTAGCCTTTGACTGGTCCTGTGTTTGGTGTTGCTGGGAGCTTGCATTCTAATTTCTGTACACTGATCTTAATTGAAAGTTCTTGGTTAATCTGGACACCCTTCATGTACACTGGAACAAATGTAAACCTCTCCAGCCAGAAGAGGGAGAGAGAAAGATCTTAGTTACTAGCTTTGTATCAATGTGGCAGATGGTGAAAGGGAGAGAAGGGGGAAGAGAAGGAAAGAGACCTTGTCAGGACAGCCAAGCACAAGGGCAAATGATAGACTTCCTACACGGAGTCCCATAAGCCACTGCTAAAGACAGGGATGACTTACAGCAGAAACATGAGGCCTGTTTCTTCCCATCATCTGAGATGCTATATGCTGTGAGCCACGCTTTGATCTTTCTCCTCATCATTCAAAGCACCAGCACTTAACAGAGCACCAACTGTAGGGTCTGACCTGCTTCAGATGGTCTTTAATTTTCTCATCATGGTCTCACGGTAAAATTTACTCATTGGAGTTGAATCTGGTGATGTGGGCCTGTAAATCTAACTAGTCGGGAGATTGAGACAGTAGGACTGCATTTCAAGGCCAGCCTGGGTAACCTAGTGAGACTCAGCCTCAAATGTTAAAATGTGCAGAAAGAGTAAGTGGTGTAGCTCAGTAACATAGTACTTGCATAGCACACACAAAGTCCCAAATTGGACTCTACAATCATACACGTGCACATGCACACATGAATACACACACACACACACACACACACACACACACACACACACGATCATTTGGGAAACACACTAAAGCAAGACCTTATTCTCCATGTGCGGGAATATTTGTATTGTTCGGCTGCTTATTTTTTAAAATATCAAAAGTCCAAGATCACTGCCACACATCACACCTCCCATCCATTCTGAACTGCCATGTTTCTCCACACAGGAGGAGATGTTCTTGTTGTATGCTACATAATCATGGGTCAAAATCCTCATCGTGATGCTGACAAGTTAGAGGTAGCAGTGGTGACAGATTTTTTCTTAAAGGACCATGCACTATTCTGCTCAGAGCAGGAAGATGCTAAATCACCACATTATGAAATATATCGCCCATTCTCCGTTTCTACCCTTTAGTGAGGAATAGAAGACATGGTGCCTAACATCACTCACAATGTTTCCTCACATATACGGGAAAAGCCTGAAAAGGAAAGGTTGTGAAAATATTGACCATATTAATTACTAGACTGTTGCCATGATCAAATGCCATGACCAAAAGCAACTTAAGGAAGAAAGTGTTTCTTTTAGCACACAGTTTCAAAAGCTAGTGCCCATAGTATGGGGAAATTGTAATAGCTGGAGCAGAAGCAGAGAAATCACATTTCATCTGCACACAGGAAGCAGAGAGTTCACATTTCACCTGCACACAGGAAGCAGAGAGATCACATTTCACCTGCACACAGGAAGCAGGGAGAGGAAGAGCACAAAACAGACAAAGCTGTAAAACCTCAAAGCTTGCCCCACCCCCAGACTTGCTTTCTCCAGAAAGGCTAATCTCAGAGTTTCCATGACCTTCCCAAACAGTACAACCAACTAAGGACAAAATGTTCAGATACATGAGCCTATGAGGGACATTTCACATTCAAATTATACATTGACCATATCAGACATTGACTTTCTATCCATTTCTCATAGTTAATGTCAAGTTACTAATGCCAGGCATTTAAATATTGCCCAATAAATATTAGGTAGATTCATCATATCTAGAGTTATGTAGAATTTAAATTTATGAATAACTACTACTATAAATTGTTCTGGAAATAAAATCAGCAAAACTGGCATAGTGAGCAATAAAAGCAAAAACTAAGTCAAAATTTCTTTATTTCAAAATAAAGATATTATTAAGTGTGACAGTAGCCACCATGAAGCACAGCATGTCACTCAACTTGAGACAGGAAAGAAGACACTTAAGAAGTCAAACAGAAAGGGTGTAAAGGAAATTGAGTGGCTGAATTATATCTGCATCTGACTGATGTAGAGAATAGGCTCTGTTCCAAGAAGTAGATGCCAAATTATTCAGAAAACTTTGCAAGTCTCGGTAGACCACCCCTTTTTATCAACCACCTTCTCTTGCCCTGGTACCTAAACTAGCAGAAGTAGAGGCATTGTCAAGGGTAAACATCATTCCTTCTGACTCCAGAATGAAAGTATGGACTTCTGAGTGACGACTACATCTAGTCTCTAACAAACTTGCTAGACAGCTGCTTCTCTGCAAGCAGACTTGTGTGGGGTCCGTTTCTAGGTCATCAGGAATTCCATCCTGAGTTTTGTTTAATTTGTTTTAAATCATTTTACTTAGGTTTTAGATTTACTAAACCAGGGAATATTTTTCATAATGACCAATATTTATTGAACTATGTCACCCTAGTGAGTTAGCCATGTTCCCTGAGAATGGGCACTCATACCGAGAGGGCCCCCATGAAGTCAATTACTAACACAAAATGTTAAATAATACTGCAGTGGCTTTATAACATTCCTACCCTCTAACACCCAATAATTTATGTCCTAGGAGAATCGTCTTATTGAGAATACCATGTGATGTATGTTATACCCAAATTAGCGTCATGTAGTTTTATATACCTATATCCTGTTAAACGCTCATAAACCAATTAAGTTACAGTCAGGTGCATATACATGGAACACATTGCCAGCCCCTTTTCATATTTCTTCTAACGTTGTCTCCATATAGAAACAAAGCAGAGCTTCCATTATTTGAAACAACACTGTTTCAGACACTTTCCCAGTCTCCTATTCTCCCATCCAGGCACCTTCTTCATGCAAAACTCTTTGTTTTCCACCTCAGTATGCTGGATACTGTATTTTCACAGAAGGACCCACACAGCCTGAGCTCTTCTCTCTGGCTTTGCAGTTTTCAAGGAAACCCTCCCACCATTTCCTCATGGTATCCTATGTTGGTCTATCCCAGTGGACGGTTCCTAGTGGATAGTGGATAGTATCCCAGTTCATAGAGACAGCAGAGGACAGCAGAGGCCATTCCCGCCCACATGTCCTTCTTGTCAATGACCAACTTGCTCTCTGTCTGGCACAGCCCAGCATACTCACTCATGGATCTTGTTTCCTCTGGAGTTTACTCCACATAGCTTTTCTGAAATGCATTTTCTTCTCCATTTCCTTGCCCTCAACTTTTCCATTCCCAGGAAAATTGGTCTTTTTATAACATCTCCCCTTTCCATCTTTTTACTCTCTCCCACTCAAAAATGTATGGGTTTTTTTCTTTGCTGTGAAATATAATTACCAAATAGCATACAAATATATGGCCATGTATGATCTAAGGAACAGCTGCAAAATTGCTAATATTAGGTCTAATTGAGCTACAATAAATTAGCAAATGTGTGGAAGCACGATGATGACAGCATAATTATAACAAAAGTCAATGCATTGAAGTATATGGATGACAATACATACTAATTTTAGAGGGGGAAAAAAAGAACCCTACACCAAATGAAATGCAGGAGATGAACAGACGGGACTAATAGCTCGGGCCCATATACTTAATGTGGCCAGTCACTGTAAAAAACAAAAAGATAGATGAAGCTGTTCAAAAATCTAGCAGTAACAAGCAACGCAAGCTAAAACCATTAGCTGTCGGGGTAATAACACTCCACGTGCTGAAGTGCAGCAAAACAGTGGTACTTTCCCGGGACGGGGGCGGTTGGACTGCTGCACACCTGTGAAGAGGGCGCTGAATCTATCCTTGCATTCATTATGACGGAGAGAGGAAAAGCAACGCTAATAATGTAAAGTATAAATGGAAATCGCAGACAGCACAGAGTGACATTTGCATGGTCCCAGTCAGCTTGTTAGCTGAAGTGGGTTTTAATTAGCTATTTTCTAGCAAGCACACGAGCGAATTAGTGGCAGCTATAAACAAGAAGAGACAATCAGGCCCAAAGAGAAGGAGAAATGATCAGGGTGCCTTTGCCGAGGGTGAGAAGGGGAGGGCAAGGAGAGACAAAGCTACTCTCAACAACTGTTCTCAGTTATACAGTTAAAGAACGCCTCGTCCCGGAAGAGCCTGCACGATGAGCCAACCCTCCCTTCTATTACAGGTGAAGAAACAGAGGCCTGAGGAGTTTGCAGAGCTGTCCCCATTTACACCTCTGCAGCCATCTGGGAGAGACATCCTCCATGTCTACATTTTCCAAATCATAATAGGTTCTGAACTGTTCTGCAAGGATAAAACCCTTGAGAATGCAACAATGTGCAAAATCTGTGACGGTTTAGAAATATAACTGGTTATATGCTGTGATTTGCTCTGCTCTGATGTAATACTCGAGCAGGAAGAATATTGGAAACAGTTGCAAATGCTGGCTCATGCCTGTAACACTAGCTGGGGGGGTGGGGTGGGGCGGGTACTGCAAGTTTGAGGCCGGTCTGAGCTACATGATGAATTTCAGGCCATGTGAGCTACAGTGTTACAGTGTGAGACTCCATCTTTAAAAAAGAAAAAGAAAGAAAGAATGACTATTGGAAACAAGGTAATAGCTTCTTACTGTAGTATCTCTGAGAAACTTGTTCTCAATAGAAACTCAACCTGTGGTCCACCAGTAGGTACCATGTATTGCACACAGCATTAAGTCCTAAAGGATGCAACTTAAACTGACTGGAAGGATGTACAGACAAGCTCTGAAACTTTATAAAGAAAAGGCATGCAAGCCCCAGTGCCCTGGGAGGGAGGGCTGATACCTCTCCCCGAGAAAGACTGCTAATTTAGTTTATCCACAGGAAGAACAAGGTGCATGGACTAGGAAAAGCTGCCAGTGACAGCCTGAAAAATGAGCTAGAGGTTCCAGTCTCTTCATGAGTTCTTGGTAAGCACTAACACACAGTCATCTCTGCAAAAAGAAAATCCCAACACTAATGCCTCTGATGTAGTTTGATTGTAAAATGTTCCCCACAAGCTCATGGACTCCAACACTTGGTTCACCGATGGACACAGGCCTTGAGGTGCTCTTTCTGGAGGAAGTGGGCAACTGAGAGGAGTCTTGGGATTTCATAGGCCCATTCCACTTCCTATCCCCTCTCTGCTTCCTGGCTGCCAAAACAATATGACCAGCTACCTCACGCTTTCCAGCCGTGTCTTCCCCACCATGATGGACTGTATCCATTTCTAACTTGTGAGCCAACACAAATCCTTCTGCTCTTAAACTCCTTTTCCTCCTTTTCCTCCTCCTCCTCCTCCTCCTCCTCCTCCTCCTCCTCTCCCTCTTCCTCCTCCTCCTCCTTCTGTGGTTTGAGACAGGGTTTCTCTGTGTAGTTTTGGTGCCTGTCCTAGATCTTGCTCTGTAGACCAGGCTGGCCTCAAAGTCACAGAGATCTGCCTGCTCTGCCTCCTGAGTGCTGGGATTAAAGGCGTGTGCCACCACCACCTGGCATTAAACTTCTTATTGGATACTGGGTCACACCAACCAGAAAAGTAACTCAGTCTCCCATGGGACTAGATAAGACAATGGTCTCAACATGCTCAGTCAACCACAAAAGGAACATTGCGCTTTTCATTATACAAATTAATCTGATTTGCAATCCAAAATATGCTCTGAAAACAACAACAACAACAACAACAAAATGATCTGGGAACTAGAGAAATTCTTGTGCCAGGAAATAACACAGCTCCCCTGACATCTTTATATTGTGAATTTGAACAACGGGCTCAGAGATTTAAAGGTATTGAAGTTTGAGATAAGCCAAGAATGATACAGAGACAAGCCAAGAATGACAGCAGCCAGAATGGAAAACTAAAGTAAAACAGAGATGTTGCCTCATCTATAGATAATAAGCCCAGGAGCAGTCCATATGAAATTAAGATATAATATATAAGAAATACAGGGCTATATTTACCCAGAGTTATCAACCTCATAGTCATAGTTTGTCTTTAAAATTAGCAATTATGTGTGTGAGAGATATTGCATAGGACAGAAAATTAGTCCTCTGTAATCTAGATATGAGGTAGAGAAAAGGAAGAACACACACAGAAGTTGAAAAAGGTGTGTGTGCCTCATTGCACAATTATGTAAATTTAAAATGCATTGTCCTTGATTGTTTTTCATGTGTCCAACAAACACTTATCAAGCTCTTACTACATGCAAGGCCTTGGATTAGACACCAAGGACACTGAAGTTCAGCTGGGCAGGTTTAACTCCTTCCCTGTGTGTCAGACCTTTCCAAATAGAAGTTACTTATCTTTTCTGATTGTCTTAGTTATGTTTCTATTCCTGTGATTAGACACCACTACCAAGGCAACTTACAAAAGCATTTATTTAGGGTTTGTGGGTTCAGAGGGTTGGAGTCCCTGGCCATCACAATGGGAGCATGGCAGCAGGCAGGCAGCAGGCAGGCACGGTGATGGAGCAGTAGCTGAGAGTTCACATCTCGATTCACAAGCACAAGAAAAAGAGAGAACACCCAGAATGGCATGTCTTTTGAAACCTCAAAGCCTGTCCCAGTGACACACCTCCTCCAACAAGGCCACACCTCCTAATCCTTCCCATACGGTTTCACCAACTGGGGATCAAGTGTTCAAACATTAATCTCTACTGTGTTTACTCAAAGCATCCATTTTGACTGACATTAACTAGCAACAATTCATTCATGTGAGGATCTCATTTTTAGGTTGTGTTCCCCCAAGAAGTGGGTTCTAAGAAAGATCGATGGTTGTAAAAAGCAAGTTTATTTGGGGAGTTTTTCTCAGAAGCACAGTGGAGGGAAATGGGGTATGAGGTCTGCACAAGAAGAACAGAAGCAAACTCCAGACCCAGGACACCCTGTGCAGGGATGGAAGAGCTCTGCTATAGGCCCATTGGCTCTTGGCTCTTGCTGACTGATTATGTTCTCAGGGTTGTCAAATTTCTGCCCTGTACATGGGCTGCTGCAGGTTGGTAGTGAGGCAAAGCCTCAGAGCACAGGTGTGCATGGCTGAGCAAACTTGTCCACATCATAGATGCTGGAAATGGAGCCAGCTAGGAAGAAAACAAAGGCATACCCCAGGCACCACTTCCTCCAATCATTTCCCATCTTTAATAGTTTTACTATCTCCCAATAATGTGCTCAAGCTTTGAATCTATCAGTAGTTCCCACCACTGATTTGGGCACAGCTCCCACAGACACAGCTAGAAGGCAAAGATGTCTTCTAAAAGGGTTCATAAGAGAAACCTTTCATAGGTTTCATGCAGTCTGATCAAGTTGACAGTCAAGGTTAGCCAGCATAGCAAAAGTCTATGGTAGGAATGGATGGTATGTAGAAAATGTGTAAATCTGTCACTCAAATTTTCAATGAATCTTTAACTGCTCTAAAGCCTATTAATTTCAAAGTACAATGATTACTAAATATATTGATTAAGAAGTTAAGTCTGATATACCAAAAATAAATGAAAATTGAACTCTATATAATTATTATGCAGCTTCATTCAATAAAAGAAAGACTAAAGTTCTAATTTTACATATACTGTTCCTGGATATATATATATACTTAAGTAAGTCTAATTTAATTCATTAAGTTAGATTGGTATTTTCCTGGTGCTAAGACAAGAAAGACCCATACAAATAAAGAAAATTACAAGCTGACCTAACTTTTGAATATAAGTAGAAAAATCCTTAATAACAGAACCACAAAATAGACTAAAAGAAACTGAAACATCATGGTCCAGTTGGGTTTGTGTCAAGAATGTGAGAATTCACTGAAATGAGAATATTTACTGATGTTTATTAAATGGAAAAAATAATGTCTCAATAGATAAAGGAAGCGTAAAGCTAATACCCAAGCCTGCCGGTGCTTAAAACTCAAGTCTCAGCAAACAGGAAAGTCATCTTCATTAAGTGTATTTGACCAAAACTGACAATACTCAATACTATATGAAAGTTAAAAATGCAGATCATTTTTAAAACCAGGGCTGAACATCCTATATATCTCAGTACTCAAACATTATAAGGATTGTAAAGAAGCAAGAAAGATGTCATTCAGGTTGACAAAATGAGGAGTAGGTAAAAAAAATTCAAATGCATTTTTCGAATACTTGAATGAGTGAAAGTTTAGCAATGACTTGGAATGAATAGTCAATGTATCAATCACATTTCTATATACTAGTAAGTAAGAAGAAAGTGTAATTGGATTATTAGTGGGCATTCAGCAATCCTGGTAGCGTATGCTCTCCAAACCCTGATACGCAGTGTTTCTGAGCCAGGATATGTATTTATTTTGCAGTAAAGAACAACTTTCTCTTATGAATTCTTTTAGAAGACACCCTTGACTTTGTTAGGTTTCAGGAAGTACATGTCCCGAAATGACACTCTAGGCTAAGCTCAAACTGGACTACAAAAGGATTGCTAAAAGCCTACAGCCAGCTATAGCATGAATCTTAAAAGTTCTTATTAATGACATCAAACCTGGAGCTGGGTATTGGGGTAAATGCTGCAAGATCAGAGAAGCAGAACAAGCCACAGCTAACCTCACCTGGCCAACTTCTCAGCTGATCTTGTTTCCTCAGACTGGAAGCCTCTGAGTCCTCATGTCCAAATGGCTCTCAGTTGAACTGCTTCTCAAATGCCTGAAAGCTTAACCAGCTCAGTTCCTGGTTTTCACACCTTATATACCTTTTTGCTTTCTGCCATCACTTCTTGGGATTAAAGGTGTGAGCCACCATGCCTGGCTGTTTCCAATGTAGCTTTAAACTCACAGAGCCACGTGGCAAGGTACAGATTTATAGAAATGGATTAGTTTAAGATATAAGAACAGCTAGCAAGAAGCCTACCACGGCCATACAGTTTGTAAGCAATATAAGTCTCTGTGTTTACTTGGTTGGGTCTTAGCGGCTGTGGGACTGGCAGGTGAGAGAGATTTGTCCTGACTGTGGGCCAGGCAGGAAAACTCTAGCTACAAATGGCGTCCAATGTGATGGCAAGAGTTTCCACCTAAAAACTGAGAAAAAAGATTCTAAAACGGAGCTAAAAACAGTTCCTAATTGTCTCTCTCAAATGAGCGGCAGCTGCTGGTTTAAGCTACTTGTGGGTTCCTATCGTGCGTGCTCTACCTGCCGGACCTGCTCGACCTGCAGTATGGCGGGAATGAGGCCTCTGCAAGTGGCACATTAAGCTGCGTGGTGGATTTAGCCTTTGCTAGTACAAAACAAAAAAAGAGGTTTCTGGGCTACACGCTGCTTGAATAAAAGCATAGACCCACGATAGCTCCCAGAGGTGGCGGTAAACGTACCACCGCCATGTTGGAAAGCTGAGGTGGGCAGAGCCAGCAGCCACAGCTGCTGCAGTTTAAAGCAATAGATTCACAATAAGACAGATTCAGATGTAATAGTTAACAATGTGGGTAAAATACACGTAGGCTTGAAAGAGACAAAAAAGGTGATATATACAGTTATATAAACAAATACATAGTTTTAAAAAATAAAGTTTTTAAAGAGACAGTAAAATTAATATAAAAAATAAGTCACGTAAAGATGAATATTACACAGAGAATCTGGATTGTGTTGTCTTTGGGATTTTTAACTGGAGAAAAACATTTGATTGTAAAAGCTGTTGAGTTATGCCAATATGTATATTTTAAAGATACCTTGACTTCAAAATTTGGATGTAAGGATGTGTTGCTTTGGAAAGAAGACTCTGCTTTTGTTCCCACAGAAAGCAAGAGGCTATGGATTTGTTCCAGATTAAGATACATCAGGTTTGACCAGCCAAGACCCCCTGAAAGGTCTCCGATGACACCATGGCCCGGATGATCCAACATCCAGAATGGTTTGAAGGCATCTGGCTCAGACAACACAGCCTCATGGACTATTCCGTAATTCTAAAATTTTCTTTGTGTCCCCATAAGATACAGCGCTCCCTTCCAGCAGGAAGTAGTAAGAGAAGCTACGCCCAAATTCCCAAATTATATGTAATTTTACTTTATTAAGGTTAAAACCTTCCTTTTTGAAAAAAAAAAAGGGGGAAGTGCTGTGGGATGGTCTGTATGTCAAGTGTGTTGCTGATTGGTCAGTAAATAAATCACTGGCCAGTGGCTAGGCAGGAAGTATAGGCGGGACAAGGAGGAGAATAAAGCTGGGAAGTGGAAGGCTGAGTCAGAGAGGCACTGCCAGCCACCACCATGACAAGCAGCATGTGAAGATGCCGGTAAGCCACAAGCCAGGTGGCAAGGTATAGATTAATAGAAATGGCTTAATTTAAGATATAAGAACAGTTCTTAAGAAGCCTGCCACGGCCATACAGTTTGTAAGCAATATAAGTCTCTGTGTTTACTTGGTTGGGTCTGAGCGGCTGTGGAACTGGTGGTGATAGAGATTTGTCCTGACTGTGGGCCAGGCAGGAAAACTCTAGCTACACTGTGGTGATATTTTATTTGTGCTGAAATGTGATATTTTATTTGTATGTTAATAAATAAAGTTTGCCTGGAGATCAGAGGTCATAGCCATAAACAGAAGTCAGACAGTGGTAGCACATGCCCTTAATCCAATCACATGACAGGAAGAGTCTCTGTGTGTTCAAGGACACAGTCAAGTGTGGTGACACACACCTTTAATCTCAGTACCAACCACAGAGACTTGAAGGTCTGTATAGACAGGTAGTGATGAGGAAGTGATGTGGCTGGGTTTAGAGCCAATGAGAAGGCAGAATAGGAAGGCAATAAAGGCACAGGTTAGACAGGAAGAAGCTCTCTCTTGGGAAGCTATGGCATGGTGGTAAGCTAAGGTTAGTCAGTGGCTATTCACTATTTCTCTGATCTCTTCAGCTATTACCCTTTGTATTTGGCTCTATGTTTCTTATTTAATAAGACTGTTTAGAAATTCGTCTACAAGACTCCTCATTTATTAAAATGAAAGACTAAATACAGCCCATGTTACTCTTTAATGACTGTATTCCTGAAGAAGAATTACTTTGAATGGGAGACATGCATGGCTGTGGTCATTTAGCTGGGTTTGAGGAGAGCAATGGTAGGGGCCAGGGGGGAACATTACTCTCTCACAACGTGGAGTTTGCACATATGAAGTGTAGCTCAGGTCCCATCCAACTCAAGAAAGAAAGGACACTTGAGAAAATATTTTCAAGCTTCACAAAACAAGAAACCGTATTTACTGAGATATGAAGATAATAAATATGAATAACCCCAAGCACAAAACTCATTTCAGCAGTGTGGATTCTGAATGCCATTCAACTTCTGTTTAGAAGGAAAAGATGTGTCAAGATAAGAACCTTATTCATCTCAAGCACAGTCTGACTTTTTATTAGATATATTACAAAGCAAGGAAATGTTTTAACCATATTATCACAGCTATCCCTAAGTGAAGAAAAACTGCATTGTTTAAATGTGCATTGTTTAAATATGTATCATGACTACAACTTACATAATTTTGGCAGAAAATTGCCTTGAGAAAATTTTCTCCAAAGCTGTTGACTCTGCCTCTGTAACTCATTTGAAATCTTCATCTGTGGGTGCCAACTACTTCTCTACACATCGGTGGTCTCGGAAAACACAAGCGTAGGTCCATTGCAGGTCCCACTAGAATTTTACCCACTATGTAAATTTCCGTAGTGTGTGATGTGATTTCCAACATGTTTTAGAGTCAGATGTGGTCTCACTATGAGGTACCGGCTGGCCTGAAACTCACAGAGATCCACCTGCCTCTGCTTCTCAAATGTCAAGTTATGGGATTAAAGGTGTGTGTGCCATCATGCCTGACAGATTTATTCTTAATATTTTTCATTATTACTCAGAAAACAGTATACCCAGATCCAAATATGGAAGCATCATATCCTGAATTTGATATCTTAAATGTGTTTTTGTAATTCAGTCATTAATGTGCATGTATGATAATTAATTTGATGTGTTTTGAATCTTTTTCATTTTTCTATCCAAAGTCACAGATATTGCACAACTAAAACACCATCATTTTCTTCTGTCTCCCTTCTGCATATTTTGAAAATTAAAGAGTCATTAGTGGTGAAAAAGACAAAATGCATATAATATTTATGATATGCGGCATTAATACCTCCTTCGCCACTCTGAGCTGTGACATAATGACATAATAGTGAGGTTATTTGTATAACTACAATTACATATCCCGGTGGCCACAAGCTTCTCTTCCACAGATTCTGCTGCTACCTGTTATTCTGGTCTATTAGGCATTGTAATTATGCACTTGGATGTTCTTTAAGGACCATCTTAGGTGCCTCATAGATTACAATGGTTCCTCTGAAGCAGTTACCCGATCTGTTATGTAATTATATAATTAAGTCCAGGTAGTAAAACCTTAACAAAAACTCTTTAAAAAAAAATAAACAGCCTGCATTTGGGCAACAGATGACTTTGATTGCAAATTAGATGTGGTTTAAAAAAATGGTATTTATCCAAGAGCAAAGCTTTCTCAGCACCAGTCTCTTTATTGGGATTGTACCCTTCAAGGCATGTGCAAGTGAGTGGGATCCAGTCCCTCAGGCATCATTCACTTTGGCCTGGACATGACTTCATCAGTGGCACTTCAAGAGATGTCTCTCTTCTTCCTCTTCCCTCAGAGAAAATCATAGAATCTGTGTAGTTTAGAAGCCATCAAGAGAGAGAAAGGGTAACTGAAACACTATAGCAAAGGAAAGTCCTCCATATCATGTGTTTGTATTTTAAGTCAATTACATTCATTTACCCCAGTTCTATGTGACCCAAATATGTCATCTTAGCTGCCAATTATATTTGAACTTTCAGAGTAGAAAGCAACCAAAATAAGTAACAAATATTTAGAATTAGTTCAACCACAAAGCTAAGATATGATACTTTTATAAATATATGTATTTGTGGTATTGTGTATATAATACAGTGTGTGTGTGTGTGTGTGTGTGTGTGTGTGTGTGTGTTATCTGTACTTGTAACTGTAAGTGCATCCACACATCTGCGGAGATACGCATTATAAGTGTATGTGGATGAGTATAAGGACCAAGATCAATGTCAGGCATTTTTCTTCAATTGCCCTCCACCTTATAGCCTGAGGGAGGGTCTCTCATTGAACCCAAAGCTCTTCAACTCATCTGGGCGGGCTGGCCAATGAGTATCAGGGACCTGCCTGTCCCTGTCTCTCCCAGCTCACACCAAGTGCTGGGATTGCAAGTGCATGCCATCACGCCCAGCTTTATATATGGTGTCTAGGAATTCAAACTTAGATACTCATGCTTGCACAGAAGGCATTTAATCAACTAAGACATCTCCCTTCACAATCCTTTTAATGTTAATTTTTAATTACATATAGCAATCATAACCATACATATTTGTTATATAGGAATATTTGTTTGTCTTACATAAGGTAAAACAAATGAAAGCATCCTAAATGTCTAATCATAGAAGAGATAACCAAAGTATACCATATGCCAAAGATAACATTGTATATAGCTGTGTACAACTGTATTCCTAAATACTTTATATTGATAGGAGAAATACAATAGTTATTTAAAGACTTATTATATGTCAAGTGGCATGTGAATGCTTCACGTACTACATCGTTTTATTTTCCAGTAGCTCCTTGAGAGCATCTAGTTATTATATTCACTTTATAGGTTAAAATGAGTATTTTCCTCCTAAATTATGGAGTATTTAATTGACAAAGATTAAGCATTTCCAATGTGTACAACACATATGGTGCAATGATGATCAATGAGATTTAAAGAGGCTGAATCATTTTCCCAAGTCTGATCCAAAGACATACACACACAGGCTGGCTTCAGAGGCATCCTCCTGTGTTCAAGGCCATCTCACTGTATCACTTCTGATGAATAGTACCAAATGAAAACAAACAGCACAGGCTACCCTTAGGAAAGATTACAAATGCAACTAGTTTATAAAATAAAATATGCAGGAAACTGAAAGATTGAAGGGATAGACACCAAGTGCTGATAAGAGGTCGCCCTTGAGTGGTGATGATTCGATTGCCCGTTTTCCCTTCTCCTTTCTCTTTCAAGATATCTTAGAATAATCAAGGGAGCTGCTTCTTCTTTTTTCAGTCCTATAGGAGACAAGAATTTGTTCTTAGTCCTAAGCAGATATTCCTTTTTGTAAAGATAAGGCAGCCATGGATATGAATATCTATCACAAATAACCTGGGGATATAGAATCTTAAGAGGAGCTACTGAAATAGAATTTAAAGGAACCTGGGGAAGTTCTAGAAAACTAGAAAGACAAAGTCCAACTTTTGCTTAATAAGGGACAAGCAAGGAATGCCACTTTTAAGGCAGGAAAGTGGTTTAAATAATGGTTTCCTTTAGCACGATGGTCTTTGGGTGTATTCAGACAAGCATCACATTTTCTCTCATATAGGTAATCTGTGGTGTGTGTGTGGGTGTGTGGGTGTGTGGGTGTGTGTGTGTGTGTGTGTGTGTGTGTGTGTGTGTGAGAGAGAGAGAGAGAGAGAGAGAGAGAGAGAGAGAGAGAGAGAGGTGATCAGTATTTTGAATCCCTGGTATTGAGTTTCTCTGCCAATGCAATAAGCCAAATCAAGCCAAATTAAAAGTCCAGGTTTAATGAGCAAAGCATTTCTGGGTGATCTCTGGGGAAGAAGAAATCACATGGCAGGTCTATGAACCAAAGCTTAAATACCCTGTAGGTGCAGTCTTGAGCAGAGATAGGAGAGGAGCTGCTGCTTAGCTGGCTTTCTGAGGGGCAGGGTTTGGAGAGGGAGGAGGGGGCTGAGGCAGAGCTTCCCAGCTAAACAAGAAGAAACTAAAAAGAAGGAAAATGTCTAAAAGGAAAGGTAAGGGAAACAAGAGACAGTAATAGAATATATCCAACATGAAAGCCATTGAGACTGTTGGGGGAGGAAGAGGCCCCAGCAAGAGGTGAGTTAGTGTGAGGGTTGGAGAGGGCAGCAAGTAAGAGGGACAAATAAGAACCAAGTGCAACAACATGTACTGAGTGTTAGCTGCTTTTCTTGTTGCTATGACCAAATACCTGACAGAGCATCCTAAAGAAGGACTAGTTATGCCAGGCATGGCAGCACTGCCTTTAATCCCAAAACTTGGGAGGCAGACACAGGCAGATCTCTGAGATTGAGGCCAGCCTGGTCTACGTAGTGAGGTTCTAGGACAGCCAGGGCTACGCAGAGAAACCCTGTCTAGAAAAACTGAAAAACAGGTGGGAGAAGGGTTTATTTTTCTAACTTACATTTAAGGGGATTATTCCATCATGGTGAGAAAAGCATGTGGTAGGAGTCACCAGCAGGCTGGCTGGTCACAGGGCAATGGCAATCACAAAGCAGAAAGTGAACTGGAAGTAGGATTGAGCTATCGAAGCTCCAGGCTCACCTCTAGCAACCCACTTCCTCCACTAAGGCTCCACCTCCTGGAAGAAGTTCCACAACATCCCCAACAGAACCCCCATATGAGTCTACTGAGAACATTTCACGTTCAAACCACATTAATATATGAAAATGTCACAATGAAAAACATTATTTCACATGATAGCTAAAAAATTATAATAAATAAACAGTTTCTGGTATCAGGAAAGCTCAGAGATCCTGTCAGCAGTTAGAAAGCATTGGGAGTCATAAAGAGTGGGTCCAAAAAAAAAAAAGAGTGGAGCCAAGGGGGGTTCGCCATAATCTATAAAGAGCTGAAGCCTCAGGAGCCTTCCTTATGGCTGCTGCAGACCACAGATGAGGCCGATGACCTGTCCCAGCATTCAGTCACATTTACTCTACTGCCTAACTCTCGCGCTGTATATGAATTCCAGTGGTGATAAGAACTAAGATATTACTGCTCATTTTTAATAAAAAGTCCTCCTTCTAAAAAAATGGATATTGGGTGGAAAGCAGGGACACCTTCACCTTCTTCCTCTGTAAGACCCAGCCTTGCAGCAGCTGCCCTGAACCTAAAGACTCTATAAGGACAGCACTGGTTCTGTGGATGGGAATCTAACCCCAAATCTCTTGGCAGCAAATGAAAGAATTGTAAGAAGTACAGAGGGCCTGAGAAGATGGCTCAGGTGGCACAATGCCTGTGACTCATGAATGAGGACACAGAGAACCAGAATGAGAACCAGAATCGGAGTTCAGATCCTAGTACCCACACTGGGGAGGAGGGGGAGATACTAGAAGATAGAGGCAGAGTTTTAATTCCCACTCCCTGGTTCCCAAATAACCAACACAGACACTTAATATAAATTATAAATGCTCAGCCAGTAGCTCAGGTTTATTACTAACTAGCTCTTACAACTTAAATTAACCCATTTCTATTAGTCTATGTATTGCCACATGACTCATGTCTTTACCTGTCCTCCAGCATGTCTTGCTCCCCCTATGTTTGTCAGACTCTGTCCTGCTTCTTCCCAGTGTCCTTAGCCTGGTTCTTCTTCCTAACCTTATCCTGTCCAGCTATTGGCCAGTCAGCTTCTTTATTAAACCAATCACACTGTAAAGGAATATTCCACAGGAAGATATACAGCCTAGCCTAACCAATGAGTTTTAGGTTTAGGGAAAAACTCTGTCTCAAAAACTAAAGGTAGAGAGCTTTCTAGGTCAACCTCTGGCCACTACATGTGTATACACACATGTGTGTAAGTACACACACACACACATGCTATATCCCTCTAACAAGTATCTACACCATATATCACACAATATTTATAATGAAATGAGTTCATCTCTCCATTCCCCTTCTCTGGATTTTCCACTCATTGTTTAATATCTGCCTTTGAGCAACAGTTGGGCAAAGTGGTAGTTTAATAGTATGTCAGTCAGTTTTCCTCTACTACAATAAAATATCTTAGATTACCAGCTTTAAAAGAGGTCATAATGTTATTCTAGATAGGACCACCCACCCATTCTCAACAGACCAATTAGAGAGACAATTTTTTTTATTGAGAGATTTTCCATTCATCCCACATACCAACCACAGCTTCTCCCATCCTCCTTCCTCCTGCCCCCCAGCCCTCCCCCGCAACCCACCTCCCATTCCCACCCCCTCCAAGGCAAGGTCTCCCATGGGGAGTCAGCAGAGCCTGGCACACTCAGCCGAGGGAAAATTAATAGTGAAAAGCAAGAAAGAAAATCTTTTCAATGAGACCATGTTAGGAAAAGGAACAACAATACCCCTCACCCCCGCCCAAGTTCAACTTCAAAGTTCAACATGGGATTAAGTTTAACTAGAATTCAGAGCTGAGTGAAGCAGTTACAGTCTAGGTATGGTTCTGTACATCACCATTGTCTGGGCTTTAGTCTAACAAGCTGCCAGAACCATGTGACTCCTTCCTAGGAGACAAGCTCCCCTTTAGTGGGCACCAGCCTTTCCTTTCTCTCAGGATGAGATTCCTGGAGAAATTCCAATTCCGTTGGATGTATTATCTCAATAGTCTGATAGCCAAAGGGAGGGATAGAAGTGTCCCTTTAGAACAGTGTTTCTCAACCTATCACGACCCCTTATGGGAGTTCAAATGACCTTTTCACAGGGGTTGCCTGAGGCCATTGGGAAACACAGATATTTACACTACACTTCATAACAGTAGCAAAATTACAGTTATAAAGTAGCAATGAAAATAATCTTATGATTGAGGGGTCACCACAACATGAGGAACTGTATTAAAGGGTCGAAGCATTAGGGAAGTGCAGAACCACTGCTTTTGAAACATCTGTATCACTGCCAGAGTGGTTAGAATAAGTTTGGAGTTTTCAGCCTGTAAGTCAGACCCTTTGCTGTGAGGCCTGTGTCAAGCATTGTGCAAGGTGGAGCAAGCCGCTCACCTCCTGGGCGCCAGGAAGCATGAGAGAAGGATGTGAAGGGGCTGGGCCCCAGATCCCTCTCCAAGAGCCTCAGTTCATCTCCCTAAGCCCTTAAAGGGTCTGCTACCTCCAGATAGTGCCACAGACTGAAAACCAGCCCTTTCAACTGGTGGACCTCTGAAAAACATCCAAGACACAAAGCACAGGAATAACAAGTCAGCAAGTGATCACCCCCACCATGAGTTCTCCCCTTTCTTCCAATATGAAGTTGATTTAACTAACTAATTGCGGAGGAAATGTGAGAAATTATGCTCTGTTAAGAGAAGCCACATTAACAGGGGGGGAAAAAGGACGAACCTGTCGGGTCCACTACCTGCCTTCCCAGGGCTTGACTTTGGAATTTTAAATGCTATGGATTGCTATTTCAGTTGAATTTTATTTGGTTCCTTTAAGAAGCTGGAAAGCCAGGACTAAAAGCATTAGTCCTCACAAACATATGGTACACTCCCTGGAACAACTCAGCATGAGTCACAGCCAGCTTAGCATGTCTTCCATACTGGCTTCTCACACAATAAACAAAGCTTAGCACTTCCTTCTGGTTGGTGTTTCCTTCAGACCAACTCTGTGAAGCAGGCACTTGCTAAAGATGAGCCCTTTAATCACCGCTATGGAGTCAGTAACATCTTCACTGTTGTGATGGTCTGTGCTCTACAGTTTATTAGAATGGTTTTAAAAATCACATCCCAGTGGAGTTCTATGAAAGCAAGCTGGGACCCTGGGAATCTCGAGGTTGCCCACGGTAGGTAGGTTCCTGTCTTAGGGTTATAATTACTGTGACAAAACACCATGACCAAGGTAATTTATAAAAGAGAGCTTTTAACTGGGGGTTTGCTTACAGTTTGGGGGCATTAGAGTCCATGATGATTATAGCCAGGAGGCAGGGTGACTGGCAGCGAGCAGATAATTACATGCTGGAGCAGGAGCTGAGCCATCACATCTGATCCCCAAGTTGGAGGCAGAAAGAGGGTGAGTCTGGACCTGAGGTGGGCTTTAGAAACCTCAAAGCTCACCTCAGGGACACACCTCCTCCAGCAAGGCCACACCTCCTCCAGCAAGGCCACACCTCCTCTGGCAAGGCCACACCCCCTAATCTTTCCTAAACAGTCCACCAACTGGAAACCAAACACTCAAATAAATGAGCCTATGGAGGGCTTTCTTATTCAGACCACCAGAGTTCCTAAGCCTGTCTTGCCCTAGTTGCTAGGGCCAGTGTAAAATTCAAATTACCCCAAGCCAGGATTTTAGAGATGAAAGGAAATGTGGATACCAATTAACTCTTCCTGGTGACAGTACCATTGCTTTCCTGAGGTGAAAACATTTAATGATTGTCATTCTTCTGGATTTGCAGCATAATTGCTACCATCCTGAGTATATTCCAGCAACTGTCTTCATCCACCGAAGGTGAGGTTCTTCTGTGTCTTAATTGTCCAATTTAAGCCCTTTCTCCCTTTGCAGCAAGGTCTGCACACCCTTCAAAGTCCAGATCAACCAGCTGTTGACACCGCTGGGAGCCCTTTCCATCGTTCCATCTCACAGCCAACTGTCTGTCTGTATGCTGAACCTTAGGACCTTCATTACCTGTACACCCACTTACAGGAATGCTCCAGAAGGACTTGTTTTTCTGATGCCTGGACCCTTTGAAGGCTCAGTTGATCACCGGTTTTACGATCATAATCAAGTGAAGATGAACTCATTGTAGTGGGCACTCCCCTCATATGACCAGCCTTCTTATAAGAGGCACACAGAAGAAAGGCTGTGTGAAAACCTATGCCGAACCTGAAGTGGTATGCCTGCAAGGCAAGAGTGACTGGCCATCATCACAGACTTGGTACAGACTCACCTTCAGAACTCCACCTCCCCCCTATCCCCGTCTACACTTTGATCTCAGACTTCTAACCCTCATAACTATGAGAGAATGAATTGGAGAAAGAGGTGTTATTTGGGAATGTATCACATCATCACCTGGTAGCTGTCCTTTGCGTCTATTGCACCGTAGATCTCTCACACTATGACAGCATCTTTAACCTGCATGGAAAACTCCCTGGAAGAAACAGCACAATTTTTTTTTGCTGTTGAATACAGTAGATCAGCACATCCTTGTATCAGAGTTGCCAAATGAAATGCAATGGACAGCTCCTGCATCTTATTTGTTAAGTCTGCAGACTCCGTTTATGTAAAATAGGCAATCAATAAAAAACAAATGGATGAACCCTTACTGTGCCAGTTTTATGAAAATTTCCTTCTTGCTATTTATAGCATTAAACTCTCAGCAAAAACTCTGAGATGCTTAACCTGCCTCCTATTAAATTTTGATTAGACATTGGTGGGCCACACCTGGAATGCTTGAGTAAGCAAGTATAAGGGTACTTCAGAAATTAAGCTCCAAATGAATATAATTCTAATGGTTGGAAATGAAAGGCCAAACGCCACTGTCAAGATGTGTCCACAGCCCTGATGTTTAGAATGGTTGACCTGAAAGAATTGTGATCAAATCTCGAACCAGGACAGGCACGTGACTGAAATGATAAGCACTCCAAATCTACTGTCATGAGAACTTTCCCTGGGGAGAGATGAGTAATACCTACTCACACTAGAGGGCTCCAACAACAGATCCAAGTTCAATTCCACCAAAGTCCACCTTGTCAAACCAATGAGTTTATTATACTTCCTTACAGAGCATGAGTAAGGAGTTGCCTAGAGGAGTGCATGTGACTGCAAAGTAGACCCATCACAAAGAAGCCTCACTTGAACATGTGACTTCATCATAGCTGTGGCATGCAGTCTTCCTTTCAGTTAAGCTTTAGCTTCTACATGCTTTGGCACCTTCTGAGTCCACAAAAGCACGTGTAACTTGGGCAGAATTACAGACTGGTGGCAGGGAAAGCAGCAAGGGGTAGTGGAGATCTCAGGTGAGGGTCCAATGACTCCTCATCCCTTTCTATGAGGGAATGTCAACAGGCATGAACTAGAGGTTCACTCATGAGCTGTCACAGTGAAGATGGTAATGGCTCATGGAAATGGTCATGCTCAGTGGACACTGTTCTACATCTACACACATTAGGCTGGATATTAAGCGAATGCTCATGCTTACATTTGTACAAACCAGTCCTCATTTATTCATCAAGCTGTTTTATCTCATAATGGTCAAATTAGAAGGCAGGGGTTGTGGTTTGAGTGTGAAATGTCAATAATAGGTTCACGTTTAAGCCTTCACCCAAAACAAGTGGTGGTAATGATTTAGAAGGTTGTAGAAGCCTTAGAAGGTGGAGCATGGCTGGAAAAAGTAGACCATTAGGAGCAGACCTCAGGGTCTGATAGCCAGGCAGCACTTCCTGTCTGCTCTGTCTCCTGATGGGGACAGTGTGACTAGACATCTCACACTCCTGCTCCTGTGCTTTGCCTGCTATGAGGGGCTGCATCTTTTCAACTCAAAATAAACCCTTTCCCCATTAACTTACTTCTTGTCGTGTATTTGGTTAGAGCAATGAGAAAAATCAATTAATAAGGTATCTATACCCTTGCAATTTAGAGATAAAAGTACTGTGGTTTGGAGGGATTTGGGATTCAAACCCAGGATCTGAGATCTTGCTCATTCTATACCCTTTGGCTGCCTCTCCATGCCTTTGTTTTTTGAGTAATGCAAGTTAGAAACACGAAAGCAACCCTGGCAACAGACACAGCGATGTACAATTCATGGAAAAACTGAGCAAGAAAGCCATTAGTGGAAGCAGGGTTACAGAGAACCCACCTTTGAAATTGGACTAGAAAGTCCTGGAACTTCCAGAATACTCAGCTAAACAGACAAGATGTCTCCTTCAGGATGACCACCTCCACGCTCCTGTGGAAACCAAGGACTGAGCACAACATCCAATTATTCCATGGATTCTTAGCATTTGGAGAGCTGCCAAAATTGACTCACGTTGTAAAGAGTACAAACTCACACCAACCCTCTCTGCCTCACCCTTAGAAGTGTTAGGATACCGATGTAAGTCACCACACCCAGTTCTTACTGTTTTAAGAAAGAATTATAGAGTTCTGACTAACTAGTAGCTTTAAGTCTTTAGGGTCAAGGAAAGTCTCCTTGTGGAAATGAGTGTGTAAAGTTAAATGTGAGGGAGAGAACGTGGAGAGTGAAGGGCTGAGGAAGGGCATCCCTGGGAGAATTTCCATCATGAAGCCTGGTTAAGGGGGGAGCTTGACAGTAGAAACAAACAAAAGGTCAGCATAGAGATAACAAACATAGAGATCAGTCAGCTATTACAGGGAAATCTTGGCAGACAAGAAAGTTGAAAAACAAAGCATAGGCAAAGTCTCTTTGCATCTTCAAATGCACCCTTGATGTTGCCAGGACCAGATCACAGAGAGCCGGGAGGGCATAGGAGGAACATGGCCAGGAGGTCTTCATAGTGTTCACATTGAAGGAAATTCAATTTAAGGTAAAACAATGGCTGTGGTGCTGGAGAAAGTGGATGTAGTTCATACTTATTCAGGAGCTAGAATGCCAGCAGCCAGGGCAGGCTGAAAGGGAGTCAGTAATGGCTCAGACTTCTGGTGATGAATGGCGAGAAGAGCAGTGAAGCCATTCACTAAGATGTGTACTACTGAAGGAGAAATAGGTACATGTGGATATGGAGATAGATAGATAGATAGATAGATAGATAGATAGATAGATAGATAGATAGATAGATAGATAGATAGACAGACAGATAGATAGATAGAGATGTAGATTAGATAGATAGATAGATAGATAGATAGATAGATAGATAGATAGATAGATAGATAGATAGACAGATAGATAGATAAACAGGTGGATAGATAGGTATATATGGAGAGAGAGAGAGAGAGAGATTCATTCCTTAAGTTCTGTGCCTCTAGAGACCCCTGACTAATACAGACATCCCCAAAGAGGACAGCAGGCTTAGCTACTCCCACCTATGTACCTTGAGCTAGCACAGATAAGAAAACAACAGTGGGCCCCAGAGCCATTAAATTAAGGTAGAACCCAAATGCAAGGGCGTGAAAATGCTTAACAGCCAGTTCCCTGCAGGTTTATAGCACTCGCTGATTTCCCTGGTGTAAATGGTACACCACAACAAACTTAAACTGTTTTTAATAACTGGCTTGCAAAATTCCTGAAAATTTGGTACTTCACCCCCTTAAGCATGTAGGGCAGGTCCCAACACCCTCCTGTGTAGATGCTGAGAAAATCCACCTTGTTTCCCAAAGTTATACAGGGATTTTTCCCAATGGAAATTTAGACTTTAAATGAGAAAAATCAATTGGAGGAAGAAGGAAAGTCATAAGAACAGCGTCACCTTCTCTACCTTAAGGTGAAATCAGCTGTAGGACCTCCAGTTAATTAATTGCACCAGTTATCAAGATTCACTTGGCCAAACTTTAACATTGTCAAGTTCAACTCTACTCCCTCCATCCCAACACTCTCCACTGGAGGAAAGTACACAATCATAATTGAAATACTATTATACACAAGATAAGGGTAAGGTGGTCCTTAACACTACTGGAAAGCCCACAATAGCTTTCTAGATATTTATCCTCTACCATCCCAAACATTTATCTCATGCCCTGTCTCTCCAAACCTCCATCATGTTGACTACAGAATGAATTCAGCTGGCGTGCCCACTTTTTACCTCACCAAGGAAATCAAAGGTACGCAGAGAGCACTGAAAAACACTCACTGCCACATATATCACAGACGGAATCTTCATCCTCCATCCTTTCTGCCCACACCAGCAGCAGTGGCAGTGGGAATCAGGGCAGGGACACAGCTATATGCTGCCACCTGCAGCATCCTCAGGGGTTCTTTTCAGGGACTTCCACACCGGTGAAGTCAGGGTTTTTGACTGCACCTTTGAAAATAATTTCAGAACTACTTGTTATGAAAGAGGTGAATTTTATCAAGAAGAGGTTTAGACACAGATTTAAGCATGAGGTTCATAGAAAGAATTAGTCAAGGAAAGAGTGAGACACCCTGAAGCCTGGATGAGGACTTAAGGGGAGCTGCACTGCAGTGTCTTGGTGGAAGTCGCATTCAATTTTGGTGATTCTCGAGTTGAATGTCTAAGTATTGCTAGGAAAGTTTTTAAGGTTGCTCGGTTTTCTTTTCCCTGCTTTTACAATCAGTGAAATTAGATAGTAGACCTGGATATGATTAAAATAAAAACTTGTATCACAAGGGGACTCCAGGGAGTTTAGCAGAGCTTCTTGTGATAGTCCTAAAAATATAGGTTTACAGCTGAGAAAGGAGAAAGACTGCAACATGTTAGTTTGGGGTTTTATTGCTGTGAAAAGACACCATGACCACAGCAACTCTTATATAGAAAGCATTTAATTGGGCTCGCCTACAGTTTCAGAGGTTCAGTCCATTACATCATGGCAGGAAGCACGGTAGTGGGCAGGCAGATGTGGTGCTGGAGCTGAGAGTGCTACATCTTGTAGGCAACAGGAAGTTGACTGTCACACTGGGGGAAGCTTGAGCAAAAGAGACCTCAAAGCCAGCCCCCACAGTGACATGCTTCCTCCAACAAGGCCACACCTCCTAATAATACCACTCCATTTGGGGGCCATTTTCTTTCCATCCACCATGCACATCCACTAAGGTATCAGGATGATTCTTTGCTATTTGAACAGTCTTTCTTGAAACACCTCTCTAGAGAAGGAGTGTTGCCTCCATGTCAGCATCCAAGGTAATGTGCTAGCAAGAAGTTTCAATCCGACTCCTTTCTCTCCTACCCTCTCTAACCTGTTCAAAGGCAGCTCTCATTTTTCTCCTTTTCCCACTGCCAATTCAATCCCCCTCCCCATCACTCCTCCCCTCTCACTGTTCTTTCGTGCTACCCACCTAAAAACACCCTTCCATCATGTCATTCTTGTTTCAGAAGCTTCCAGTTTATTCTGAACCCAGATCCCAGTGCATTGTAAGCCAATTATCTTATTTCTATGCACAAAATCCTACCAACTTACATGAAAAGTCTAGGTCCTCATAACCTACCATCTTCAGACTCTGTAACCTCAGTCCTTACAATTCTATTGTCTTCGGACTACCCAAAGTGCTACCTCCCCCACCCCTTTGGCTCTTCTTTCTTTAGTGCCACTGTCCCCTTTAGCTGTTCTTGTTATTTCTCAAACATCTCAGGTAAGATCTCAGATAAGCTCCCACTGTTTGGGCCCTTGTGATGGCTGTCCCGTCTATTTAAATGTTTGGGGCCCAAATCCATGCTTTAAGCCCCACTCCTTCAGGTCTTCCTTTACTCAAATACCAGTTCCTGCAGGGGCCACAGTCTCCTCATCTAAAACTAATCCTTACTCTCTCTCAACTGCCTCTTGCTCTCATCCTCTCATCTATTTTTCTCAGTTCTTATAACCACTTAATATGCTGGTAATATATATCATTACATATTTGTTTATTACCTTGATTTCTTTAACAAGGCTCTAAATGCTATAGATATATGAAATCTCGTCAGCATTGTTGATATTCTTGGCTTTGAAAATCATACCTGATATACGTCAGGGCTCAAGAATGTCTATAAAATTAATGAAATTCATTACTAATACCATCTAGAATGTTTTCAATAATCAGAAATGTCACTCTAAGAGCCACTTTGCCTTTCTAGACAAAGAGAGCTTTTGTATAAATGCCCTGCTTATGGCTGAGCACTCAGCGTTCACTTATAAATACCTTATGCAGGCATGAGTCTCTGTATTCACTGCCATTCATTGAGAAACTTCTAAGGCTCCAGGATCATCATGGTAGATGGGGCAGAAAGAGTATAAGAGCTAGGACATGGAGGGGAAAGCTGTAAAGCCCTGTCTGCTCTGCATGGCATAGACAGGGTAGCCATGATCTCATGCATCTTTGGTTACCTACACTGAGCCTCTACAAGACTGGGCCTGTTCACTGTCAGTCACAGACTGGGGAGGGGCTCACAGCCCTGCCCACACTGGAAAAGACAGCCATTGTCTTTAGTTGTGTACCCACTGGTGAGCCCACCAGGCTCCAATAGTCAGTCCCAGATCCATGGTCACACAGACAGCCTTGGTTAAACTCAGTGGGTCACAGAGCAAAACAGAAGGTGTAAGAAGTGTGGAGAAGAGGAGGAGGGAGAGCCAGCAGGGGAGGAGGGAGCGAAGACAGGGAAAAGAGTGCTCAGGGTGCACATGTGGGAATTTGTCAGAGAAGAAATTTAATCAAAGTTAGAAGTAATTTTAAGGCTTACGTTTTGTTTTGTTTCTAAGTTCCCTGAAATGTGGCTTCCACCCTCTTTAACACACTCAGATGTGACAAGGAAAAAGTTTTATCTGCCCTGAGCACTTATGCACTCAGATTTACAGATCTCTGAGGGCATTTATGCCTCTACTGTTTATTTATTTTGGAATTATTTTATTATCAGCTTTACATGGTTATAAACCATTGCCAAGATGGAAAAGCCCTCAGAGGGCCATTACTGCCTTTCCTCAAGATGCTCTCTGACCTGACCTTCAACAATAACTGCAGCTTCTTGCATAAAATGAAGAATATAAAATCCTCCTTACTTGCTCTGGGCTGAAGAGATTTCTACCCAGCACCAAGAGCTAGGTGTTGTCAGCCATGGGCACTGTGGTGCTCAAGTGTCAGCTCTCTGGGTCTCATCACATATATTTGTATACCACAGCCCCCTCTCTGGGAAAACAATTGGAATCACTATGGCCAGGTGTCTTTGGATGTAGTAGTAATAGTAGTAGTAGTAGTAGTAGTAGTAGTAATAGTAGTAGTAGTATTGTGTGATTTTTTTTTCCTTTGAGAACTTCATGCATGCATATCATATTAAGAATAGGAGACCGGAAGCGCCAGACCTAATTACACATCTCTACCAATACCATCCCTCAAGCTCACCAGTGATCTGGGAACAACACAGAAAGCAGCTCAAAAGAATGTAAGAGTCATAGGATGGGAAGAGTACTGTGAAATGTCTTCAGCGATTGTATTCATATGTTTACTTTTCTGTCCCAATTGAAAACAAATACACAGGCTATTGGCCTGTTTTGTGTTGCTGCAGGAGGATGCTGTGGCTGCTGAGTTCCGACAACATGGCCCTGACTCTGATGAGGGCTTCTGGCTGCAACATATGATGGTAGATATGTAAGGGACAAGGTTGTTGGTTGCATGAGAGGGGGGACATGAGACAAGAGGCAAGGGAGTAAGGAGCAATCACGTGGCCTCTCTTGCAGCAACTCTGTAGCAGGACTAGCTGTTCCCCTAAAAGCTTACCTGCTTTCTAATCCAACATTAATCCCTTCGTGAGGGTGGATCCCAGCCCCCATGTTCTAGCTTTCCTTAAATTCCTTCTCACAAAAGACCTACCACCATACTGCCATACCAGAGACAAAGCACACAACCCTTTTAAGGAGAAACTATATCCAACCTGGAGTACAAGCCAATAAAATAAAGCAAAACCCTCATAATCCCTGCTTTCATTCTTTTAAAAGGGAAAGAAATAAACACCCTTCAAATATTGAGAAGGAGTGGACAGATAACTCAATAGGTGAACTACTGGCTGCAGAATCAAGAAGTCCTGAGTTTGACTCCTGATGAAGCCACGCATGAGGCACACATCTATAACCACAACACTAGGGGAAGAGGTCAGCCATGCAGCCTAGCTGGATGGATGAGCTCAACTCAAGGAGAAACTCTATCTCAAAAATAAAGGGGAGAGTGACCAGGGAGCGCACCTGACATCAATCTCTGGTCTCTAAACATAGGCTCACACATGTATGTGCACATGCATCCACATACATATGTGCACATATCCACACAAAAATTGGGGGAGTTTATTCTAAAGAAAGAAATTTTTAAAAATAGAGTAAGCTATCTATAATCACATACTTCGAAGATGGCCAGTGGCTTCAACTTCATCTGTCAACTGTCTTTGTATATGAATACTTTACAGTGCAAGCTTACTGCCCATGCCACTATGTGCCTTTTGAAAATGGATGCTACAGTCATCATTAATCAGACAGCAAAAGTGTAATGACCTCATGCCCTGGTTATCTTTCAGATATTTAGTTTATTTGACACCTAAGAATTCAATACTGTCTTCAAAGGGCTTATTGTCTAGACCAGTATTTTCCAAAAGAAATAAAATACAGGCTACACTTGCACTTCAAATTTTTAAATAAGTGAGTAGAGTTAATTTTATCATTTTATTATATTCCAATTGTCCCGATATGCTAAAAGTATTAGTAGTTTAACATGTAGCCAGTACAAAATGGCTAATAAAGTATTTACCTTTTGTCATTGCCTTTGAAATATGGTGTCAGTTTCACACTTCCTGCACATCAGAATTGGATGAACCCCCTTACCAAGGCTCAAAATTTTGCAAAGGACAAGTGGCCATCAGCCAGACAGTGGAGTACAGGGGGACGTGTTTTCATCTTTGCAACTTTCCCCTTTGACGCTTTCAGAATATGCTTCTGGTTTATTGAGTCATTTCCCTTTTATTGGACCTTTAAATTATTTCCATTGTTTCATAATTATAACAGCCATGGGTTAATTTCTGCATATTTTGAGTCGGTGTTTAATGAGACCCCTCTCAGAGATGCAAGATAGTAAAACTGAAAGGTACAAACATAGTAATGGATTCTGATACACATTTTCAAGTTGCTTTCCAGAGAAACTGAGTGATTTTATCATGTCTCAGGCAAAATGTATCAGCACGTGTTGTGCAATATTAGTTTAAGATCTGTTATGTTCATTTATGCTGTGGAATATTTGTTTGATAATGCAAAGATGTGTTGTATTCTTTCATGTTGCATTTGTTTAACTCTGTGAAGCTGTGTTACTTCACCTGTCTAAAACACCTGATTGATTTAATAAAGAGCTGAATAGGCAATAGCTAGGCAGGATAGAAATAGGTGAGGCTCCCAGGTAGAGAGAATAAACAGGAGGAAAAATCTAGGCTTGAGAGAACAGTGAGGAGCAAGAAAAGGAGAAGAGGAGAATACCAGGGACCAGCCACCCAGCAACACAGCCAGCCACAGAGTAAAAAATGAAAGAAAGATATATAGAATAAGAAAGATAAAAAGCCAAAAGGCAAAACATCATTAAAGAGAAATGGGATAATTTAAGTTAGAAAAGCTAGCTAGAAACAAGGCAAGGGAAGGCCAGGTATTCATAAGTAAGAATAAGTTTCCATATATTAATTTGAGAGCTGGGTGGTGGGCCCCCAAAGAGTTAAAAAAAAAAAGAAAAGAAAAACTACAAGCTGGTTTAACTGAGCATGATCCAGCATTGACTGGAATCCACCTCCTACCTGACTTCCTTCCAGATCCCTTAGGGATGTGATTTTTCAGAGTTCTTTCATTGTTGTAATTTTGTCTCTGTTTCTTTGGGATTTTGTTTGTTTGCTTACACATAGGTGTTTTGTTTTTTTCTGTTTGCCTGCATTGTTTTATTTACTTTATACATTGTTTTTTATTGAAGTGGTTTGTAACTGAAAGTTTTTCTGTGTCCCACCCGGTTTGCAGCCGCTCAGACCCATGTAAACACACAGAGGCTTATATTAATTAAAACTGCTTGGCCATTAGCTCAGGCTTACTACTGACTAGCTCTTGCACTTAAACTCACCCATTTCTGTTAATCTATATGTTGCCACATGTTCTGTGGCTTTACCTGTGTGCCATTACCTGCTGCTCTCTGGACTGCAGGCTGGTGTCTCCTGACTCTGCTCTTCCTCTTCCCAGCATTCCTTTAGTCTGCTCACTCCACCTATACTTCCTGCCTGGCTACTGGCCAATCAATGTTTTATTAAAACAGTGTACAACAGTATTTTCCCACAGTAGTGGTTTTATGTTAGAAAGCAAAATTCAAATTCTTTTCTCCCTGTTTGTAGAATTCCACTGAATACTGGGACAATTCCTACTCAGAATGGAAACTCAGTTTTGTGGCAAGATGAAATCTTCTATTATTGTCATATTTTTGTTTCTCTTGATTCAGAGTCCTAAGATACTGCTGTGGGATGGTTTGTATGTCAAATGCTCTGATTGGTCAATAAATAAAACACTGATAGGCCAGTGGCCAGGCAGGAAGTATAGGCGGGACAAGGAGGAGAATAAAGCTGGGAAGTGGAAGGCTGAGTCAGAGAGACACTGCCAGCTGCCACCATGACAAGCAGCATGTGAAGATGCCAGTAAGCCACAAGCCACGTGGCAAGGTATAGATTTATAGAAATGGGTTAATTTAAGTTATAAGAACAGTTAGCAAGAAGCCTGCCACAGCCATACAGTTTGTAAGCAATGTAAGTCTCTGTGTTTACTTGGTTGGGTCTGAGCGGCTGTGGGACTGGTGGATGACAGAGATTTGTCCTGACTGTGGGCCAGGCAGGAAAACTCTAGCTACAGGATACAACCTTCCAGAATAGGAATGTGTTACAGAGTTATATACAGTGAAAGACCAAAAAAAAAGTCAACAAGAGATAGATATAGGGAGTTGTTCGAACCTGGGAGTATGTGGGCCTGTTTGCTTTTGCAAGTGGCTGGAGCAAGATGAAACCATATCCCAACAGAAGCAGGGTAGATAGTGCCCAACTAGAAAGTGGAATGTCATATATCCAGTGTAGGTAGACAACCAGAGAAGTAGCATAAATTTGAAATGGACAAAAAAGAAATGAACTGTCACCTCATCTTCCAGAAATGAGGTGAACCTGTTTCTGCTACTTCTGACCAGGGACTGAGTGGATAGACTGCAGAGAAAATTGGTAGAGCCGTGTGAATGCTTGAGCTCATCACCAAGTGCATAAAAGATGATGCCCCTCCACCAAAATCCACCAGTAACTCGTAGTTCAGCAGGAAGAGCTAGGGTGGTGTGGGCCCCTCCCTGGACTATGATGGACTGTCTTGTGCGGGTCCGTTGCTGGCCTCCTTTGTAGCTAGAGTTTTTCTGCCTTGCCCACAGTCAGGACAAATCTCTTTCACCTGCCAGTCCCACAGCCGCTCAGACCCAACCAAGTAAACACAGAAACTTACATTGCTTACAAATTGTATGGCCGTGGCAGGCTTCTTGCTAACTGTTCTTATATCTTAAATTAATCCATTTCTATAAATCTGTACCTTGCCACGTGGCTCGTGGCTTACCAGCATCTTCACATGCTGCTTGTCGTAATGGTGGCTGGCAGTGTCTCTCTGACTCAGCCTTCCACTTTCCAGAATTCTCTTCTCTGCTTGTCCCGCCTATCCTTCTTGCCTGGCTACTGGCCAATCAGTGTTTTATTTACTAACCAATCAGAGCAACATATTTGACATACAGAACATCCCACAGCACTTCCCCTTTTCTTTTTTTCAAAAAGGAAGGTTTTAACCTTAACAAAGTAAAATTATATATAATTTGGGAATTTGGGCATAGCTTCTCTTACTACTTCCTGCTGGAAGGGGGCGCTGTATCTTATGGGGACACAAAGAAAATTTTAGGATTATGAAATTGTCCATGAGGCTGTATTGTCTGAGCCAGTTGCCTTCAGACCATTTTGGATGTTGGATCATCTGGGCCATGGTGTCATCGGAGACCTTTCAGGGGGTCTTGGCTGGTCAAACCTGATGTATCTTAATCTTGAACAAATCCATAGCCTCTGGCTTTCTGTGGGAACAAAAGCAGAGTCTCCTTTCTAAAGCAACACATCCTTACATCCAAATTTTGAAGTCAAGGTATCTTTAAAATATACATATTGGCATAACTCAACAGCTTTTACAATCAAATGTTTTTCTGCAGTTAAAAATCCCAAAGACAACACAATCCAGATTCTCTGTGTAGTATTCATCTTTATGTGGCTTATTTTTTATATTAATTTTACTGTCTCTTTAAAGACTTTATTTTTTAAAACTATGTATTTGTTTATATAACTGTATATATCACTTTTTTTTGTCTCTTTCCAGCCTACGTATCTTTTACACACATTGTAAACTATTACATCTAAATCTGTCTTATTGTGAATCTATTGCTTTAAACTGCAGCAGCTGTGGCTGCTGGCTCTGCCCACCTCAGCTTTCCAACATGGCGGTGGTACATTTTCCACCAGCTCTGGGAGCTATCGTGGGTCTCTATGTTTTTATCCAAGCAGCGTGTAGCCCAGAAACCTCTTTTTTCGTTTTGTACTAGCAAAGGCTAAATCCACCACGCAGCTTAATGTGCCACTTGCAGAGGCCTCATTCCCACCAAACTGCAGGTCGAGCGCACACGCTAGGAACCCACCAATAGCTCAAACCGGCAGCTGCCGCTCATTTGAGAGAGACAATTAGGAAGCTGTTTTTAGCTCCGTTTTAGAATCTTTTCTCAGGTTTTAGGTGGAAACTCTTGCCAACACGTTGGGCGCCACTCCTTTGATGCTGTGAAGTCTCGACTGCCCTGGCTATGTCATGCTCATAGATGGCATTTCACAGCTCTTCTCTTACCGTGAAGCTCCTGTGTTCCCCACTGTCCTGTTGCCCCCAAGCCTTAGAAGGGGTGGTTGAGTGTCTTGCTCAGGGTTGAGCACTCTACCACCACTCTTCTCAGCATCTTGGGCAGCCATGCACCTCTGCTTTTACTGCCTTCCATCATTGAGTGGTTTCTCTGATTAAGACTGGGTGCGGCGCTTGTCTACGGGAACAAGTGAAAGTACTTGGATGTCATCTTAGCGCTGTGTCACCTTAGCTAACTCGTGCAGCCACCGCCTTTCTGACTTGCTTGA
Source organism: Peromyscus eremicus (assembly GCF_949786415.1). Classification (NCBI taxonomy): domain Eukaryota; kingdom Metazoa; phylum Chordata; class Mammalia; order Rodentia; family Cricetidae; genus Peromyscus; species Peromyscus eremicus. Next base: position 16,325,861 of record NC_081420.1, read on the forward strand.
CCTCAGACATTCCACTGTCCAACTGACGCATACAAATGTCAGCTCTACCCCAGCTGATGGCACCATTCCACATTGAACCACATGGTGGCACTGCTCATCCCTCCTCACTTTACTCAGCCTCTGACAGGCATGTCAAGATGCCACCATCTGAAGGGACTCTAGTAGGATCGAGCCTGGCAAATATTGCTTTGGCAGGCCTTGCCCTTCCATTCCTTCTGCCTTGCTAAAAACCATTAGCATACATTCCTACAGCTAGTCATCACCGTCTAGTCTTTTATTTGGCCACTTCCTCTTCCTGAGGCTGACTACCAAAGTCCAGCTATCAAAGTATTGAAGTCCAGCAATCAAAAGCCCCCTTGTGGCTCACCTAATTAACATGCCCAATTAAAATTAAACACCTCGTCCTAGCACTGTGTTTCCCCTTTTACCTGTATAAACTGCCGTTTGCCTATTTGTCTCTTCTCTATCCAGAAGCAGTCCTTTGTCCCTCCTGGACAAATGCCCCATGCCCCTCTCCCTTGCACCTTTCCCCTTCTCCCTTGTCCTCTGTCTCCTGTCTTTGTCTCTTATTTTCAGTCCTTTGTCCCCCTGGGACAAATAAACCTCCTTTGTGCGGAGAACTTGGTCTTGGGGGTCCTGAACCGATACCCATCCTTTTTACTGCCCACTCCCCTAGACATGAATTCCTGCCTTGCTTGGCCTCACCTAATTGTTAGGATTTCAGACATGAGCTGAGGAGAGACAAACATATGGATACCACAGGAATATTATTTATTAAGGCTCACATTACTGTAGCATTCCATTTTGCCATGATAGTATGTAGTAAAGTGCTTATACATGGCAAGCTTGCCTTACTTTAACAACTGAATCTACCTTGAAATGATAAAGATAATCAAAATAATACTTTCAAGTTCTGTGGTGAGTGGCTATCAAAAGAAAAACAGAAAAACTAAAATGCTAGCACGGATGTGGAAAAACTGGAACTCTGAAGCCTGGCCAACAGAAATGCAAGCTAGACACTCACAGAGAGAACAATAGAGAATTTTCTTTGAAAAGAGAGCAGAGTTACTGCATGGTCTCAGGATTCCACGTCCCCTTCTAAGTGGAATTTTCACACATAAAAAAAAAAGAAAGCAGGAGGCCGTGTTACAGCAGCAGTATTCACGATAGCCAGAAGTTCGGGAGATTCTTTTGCTTTTCAGTAAGTGATCAGAGAAAGCATGGTATATACATAGGATGGAATATTACTCAGTCTTAAAAGGGAAAGAAATTCTGGCACAAGCTTCAACATGGATAAGCATTGTAAGGATTACCCAGTCACCTTGAGGATATTACCTGAGTGAAATCAGCCATCCACAAAAGAACTCACAAAGATCTGCCTGGCTCTGCCTCCCGAGTGCTGGGATTAAAGGCATGCGCCACCACCACCCAGCCAGAATAGTCAACTTCTTAACACCAGAAAGCAAATTACAGGCTCTTGGGGTTGAGAGAAGGCGGGACCAGGAAGTTACTGCTTAAAGGGCTTTGAGTTTGGGGTATGCAAGATGGAAGAGTTGTGGATGGAATGGTGTTGGCTGTGGCAAATGCTGTAAAGGTATTTACTACTACTAAATAATATGCTTAAAATGCAACTTTTAAAATTTACACTTATTTTGTAGCTATTGTTTTACATATATATATTTATTCTCTCTGTCTCTCCGTCTGTCTGTCTGTCTGTCTGTCTGTCTGTCTCTCTCTCTCTCTCTCTCTCTGTGTGTGTGTGTGTGTGTGTGTGTGTGTGTGTGTGTGTGTGTGTGTTTGCAGGTGCAAGCCATGGCACATGTGTAGAGGTCAGAGGACAACTTACAGGGATTGTTCTGCAACTTGTCTCCTCCCATTACGTAGGTTCTGGGGATTGAACTCAGGCTGCCAATCTTGGGGACAAGTGCCTTTACCTGCTATGACATCTCACAGGCCCTAAAGTGGTACATTTTATACTACACATATTTCTTTCACCACAATAAAAATTTTAAGAAATATTGCATGAGGTAAAAATATGATTTAATAGAGGTGTTTAAGAATTTTCCAAATTTACAAACATAAATTTCACAGTTTCCTTATATGTACAGAATACATATATTTCTCTATTTCTCATTACAATATTTCTATGCTGGCATTAAAACACAATCTCTATCTTAAAAGATACTTTCAATTTGTGTTCATGTGCATGTATGCTTGTTTACCTGATTATATGGCAACATGTGTATGCTATTCCTACAGGAGGCCCGAAGAGGGCATCAGAGCACTTGGAACTGAAGTTACAGGAGGTTGTGAGCTGCCTGATATGGATGCTGGGAATCTAACTCTGGTCCTTTGGAAGAGCAAGAAGCTCACTTAAGCACTGAGTCATCCCTCCAGACCCCCACAACTACTATCTTTACATAGAAGAATAGAAATTACAGAGTAGATATTTTTAGTTTCAGACAAATTAATAGAAATCCATTTACTCATAATTTCAACAACAAAAAAAGCAAATAGTTTGGGGATGGCTTTGGATAAGCACAAGTCTAAAATATTAACAATACCTCCCTCAACCACACAGACAGGAAAAGCAGAACAGATAATACAGAGACTGAATGCTTCCAACCCCACGAAATAAATTGGAGTCAATCTGAATAATGCAATCAGTTCTTGTGAATATTTTAGGCAGCTTTATTAAACTCCACAAACTTTCATTAAGCACCTGTTGACGCCCACTGCAGTACTTACTGAGTCGTGATGCTGGGATGAACAAAACACCATTTCTGTTCTTCTGTTGCTTTTGTTTCTGTTCGTTTGTTTTACAGTTTCTATTGTCTAGGATTGAAAACATTTTAATGGAAGAAAGATGGAGGCCAGAACAGGACTGGCATTTGCGGAGAACGTGAACACCTCATCTAATGTGACCCTCACAACCTTCCTATGGGGTACAAGTTATCCATAGCTTTCCGATGAGGGAACTGAAGGTGAGGAAGATTAAGTAAATCACCCAAGACTAAGAATTCTCAACAAGTAAAGCTCTGAATTTTAACCCCAATCCTGCTGGTTCGCAAGATCCAAGCCTAATGTCCTTTGTTGAATTCATATAGGCTGGATTCCACAATAGAAACAGGCATAAGAATAATTACAATCTCTTCCATGGGAGTAACAATGAAGTTCTCACAGCTTAATAAAGTGACCAGAAAGAAATGATGGATTTTACTTTTTGGGGGCAGTTTTGGCAAAATCTGAACAGAGGATTTAATTCTGCCATGGATTTGGAACTAAATAGGAATTTTGCAAGTGGGCAATACAGAAAAGCATGCCCATGGCAGCAAGAGACCTTGGGAGTGTCCTGCCTGCTCAGTATCAGCCTTCTGCATCTGGTAGAAAAGTCCCTCCCCCATCTGTGCTCTTCCTCCTTGAGAAACTGGATTAAACACTCTGCAGTGCACAGTCCTTGCTCTAATGAAGATGTCTTTTCTCGTTCATTCACTCCCCGGGTCTGCCACTCTCCCATAAGAAGGCATTCCCCTTGAAAGGGTTACATATAAACGTTCTCAGATCTTTGCCAAATGAGATGCTGTATTTCCTCATTCCCTTTGCATAAAGAGATGCTAACTGGCTTCTCTGAATGCATTCTTTGTTTTGTGATACATTTATGCTTGGCAGATCGTGGTGTGGACCATACATATGCTGCCTGTATGCCAAGGTATACCTGATTCTGAATCTTTTGCATCTCCACACAGTGTCCATAATCTCTCCTGCACACCAGGAACGCTTGGGAGATATCACTAATTGATTTTATGTTTTCTCAAAGAACAATCATTATTGGTATCATTAAGCTCACACTAGCACTGTCAGACGTCAATGTCTACTTGGTAGGGGAAAAATCTGACTTGCAACTGCTAATACCTTGGTGGCATATTTTTCCATAGAGAGCATTTTTAGGTAAATGTCACTCTGATGTGATGACTATGCACAAACTCATTCTTTCTCTGTGAGGAGATAATAAAAGCACTCCTTCCACACATACCTTTGGTCTGTGCTAGAGATGGAATCCACACAGACATCCAGAGCTATGTCCCCTGCCCAGAGCTCATGGTGTCTTTTTATCCATCATACTTTTAGCCTCAGATCACTAATTCATATATAGGATAAGACAACTGCCAAATGATTAAACTACAGAGAGACGCTCCTCAGACACCTGTCATGTGGATGAAAGCAGGGACGTCCTCTGACCTTTGCCAGTTCAAGGTCGATAATGAGACAAGTCAGGCAGGAAGAGCAGCCTGAGCTGACTCCATTAATGCTCGATGTGTGTGCACTCAGGGGCCCTGCATCTCCTGTCAATTAGTGTAGGAAAGCAGGAGCTGCCGATTACCGGAGACACGGAATCACCGCCATGGTTACCTCTGCTTCTGCACCCTGCTGCATTTTAATTAGCCCCAGTCCCTCGACTATTTTTCAGGGCTTCATTATTGCTATCTCCAAGAAACTCAGGGAAGGCCTTTTACATTTCACATCATTAATTGGAAGAAATGTTCAACGTTCTAGTCATGGAGTTGATGACACAGGTCTCCAGCTAAAGGCTTTTATAGGGCTTCTTACAAAAATGCAGTCTTGGCTTGCCCAGGCCTGTGAATGGACAGAACCAGTCAGAAAACAACAAGAGAAGATAGACAGTTTCAGGTGGAAGTGCAGCCAGGAGAACTGAGGTGTCTGCAGGACTGTGTATTCACCCAGGTAAACTTGTCTTGTCTCATTATCGACCTTGAACTGGCAAAGCAATAGAGAAACAATATAAGGAAGGAATTGACACTCCACACTTATCTTTATCAGTATATGGTGTACATGTGTGTACTTTTGTGGGTACACATGCATGCGTATGTGTGTATGTGCTTGTATGCTTGTATGTGTGTGTGTGTGTGTGCGCGTGCGCAAACGTACTTCTAGAAGGCAAAGGTGACATCAGCTGTCTTCCTCTATCTCTCTCCACCTTATCATTTTCAAATGGAGTCTCTCAGGGAGTCTGAGTTCAATAAATCAGCTGGACTGGCTGGCCAGCAAACCCCAGGGCCTCCTGTCTCTGCCTCCTTAGCCCTAGAATTACAGATGTTACCACCACACCCAGTTTCTTACTTCCTTGCTGGGAATCCAAACACATGTCCTCACGCTTGCAGGAAAAACACTTTATTGACTGAGCCATCTCTCAGTTGCTCACACTGCCCTCTTACAAAGAGAAATTAAGTAAAACATTGCAAAATCATTCACCACAGAAAAAACTAGCAGAAAAAGAGTCTGGGATAGTAAAGTCAGCAGATGAATATGATGATATTTTATTTGTGCTGAAATTTGATTTTATTTGTATGTTAATAAATAAATTTGCCTGGGGATTAGAGCTAAGAGCAAGCCATTAAGCAGAAGTCTGGTAGTGGTAGCACACACCCTTAATCTGATCACATGGCAGGCAGAGTCTAGGTGTGTTCAAGAACACAGCCAGCACGGTGACACATGCCTTTAATCCCAGTACCAATCATAGAGACCTGGATAGAGGTCTGTATAGACAGGCAGTGACGAGGAGGTCATGTGGTTGGGTTTAGAACCAACGAGAAGGCAGAGCAGAAAGGCAATAATAAGACAGGGCACAGGAAGAAGGTCTCTCTCTGAGGGGAAGGACAGCAGTGAGTGGTAAGATAAGGTGGTCTTAGCTCTTGGCTTCTGCTCTGATCTTTGGGCTTTTAACTCTTTATTTGGCTCTGTGTTTCTTACTTAATAAGATCGTTTAGAATTACATCTACAGACACTTGTTCTCACACACCAAGACCAAGGTTTACGCAAAGCAATGGTCTTCAGAGTTGAGTAAGCATCAAGTAAAGCAAAGGGCTGGCTGTTCTTTACTCGTCCCTCCCCTTCCCAAGATTCGAACTTATTAGGTCTGGGGTGAGTCTAGAGAATTTGCATTTCTGACTAGTTCCTGGCTGATGCTGATGCTGATGCAGGTGTTCACAGAGGAGGGGACAAGCCTTTGACAACCACCTTCACAGAAGCAGCTACCCATGTGGAAGGCTGAACACCTAAAAGGAATAATTAACCCTTGCTGTTTAAGACAATGAAAATGTTACCCATGAGTCTGTAAATGAGGCATTGAAATGTTAGTGCCAACTTGATAGGCATTAACATGAGCATTTTATTTAATCACATGAGCTAAAGTAAGTATCACACTGTAGTCAAATTCTTGGAAAAATATTTAGGGCTAGGAACATAGTCCAGTAGTGGAGCACTGACCTAGCATGTACAAGGTCCAAAGTTTAACCCCCAGAACTGCAAAAACAAACAAAAAACCCAATCCACCTATTGCTTTTTTAAAAAGTATTTAAAGACCTCACTGCAAAGTAAATTGAACATATTTGAGACATGCCTCCTTAATGTAACTCCCTTATCCAAGGAAATTGTATCTTCATCTAGAATGAAGAATAACTAGCAATACCTGAAGCTGCAAAACAGTAGCCTGATAAATGTTTAAAGTAGCCTAGCACACACATGTGCTTTTATTGCTGATTAGTTGAGTGTCTTAGCTTTTGCTGTATCAAAACTTTTTCAGACCAAATATTACATACACGCAACCACTGTGGCTCTTAAGCAATTCGAGTTAATCTGTGTAGACTTCAGTCACTTATCTATGAGATGTGGCGATGTACTTTAAAATCTGGGTTCCTTCAAGCTTTAAAATTTCATGACATGGATTCCTATTTTCTACTTGAGTCAACATGTTTAGCACCTGGTGTGATGGCACTCAGATTAGAAAGAGACTTTTAAAATTCCGAGCTCAGTCCCTTTAGCAAGTTTCAAAATCTGAATCAGCACCAAGTTGAAACTACCTCTCAACTTGTGTCAACTCAGACTTTCTGAGAGAGAAGCTCAGAGCCACACTGCATATCCTAAAGTGCCTACCACCCCAGGCGCTTCTAAGATCATTCCTACATTAAAATGCTGTATTCCGTCCCAAAGACAGGTCCATTCCACAAAGCAATCATTCTTAGGGCAGAAATTGTCCATCTGTTGAGCTCCACGGAAAGATGATGCCGAAGTCATTGAATTCAAACTCAACTGGAAATTATGTTCATGGATCCATTCTCCATTTGTTTTATATTACATAATAAGAATTCCAGGTTTAATGAGCTAACAATCTAGTCTGCTGAAAGTAGTAAATTCCAAGTCCTCTCCATATCATTAATTTCAAAGTTCATGCTGGTACCATGGTAAAGAGTGATGATCAAACCGTCACTTTGCTACATCCAGTTCAGTTTTGGAAGCACAGCAGCAGAGAGTTTCTTTGGTACAGCGGTCTTCAACCTTCCTAAATGCTGCAACCTTTTAATACAGTTCTTCATGTTGTGGTGACTCCCAACCATAAAATTACTTTCATTGTTACTTCACAACTGTAATTTTGCTACTGTTATGAATTGTAATGTCAGTATCTGTGTTTTTGAATGGTCTTAGGCAACCTCTGTGAAAGGTCATTTGATCCCCAAAGGGGTTATGACCCACAGGGTAAGAACCATTGCTCCTTCCCAACCTTGCCCCTGTCACCTGTGGTGGCCAAGGGAGCTGACCCTCCCCTTACCAGCTGCAGCACTTGGGAAAGTGGACCCTGCACCTCATCTGGGCAGCACCATAGAGCTGACCCTATTGAATAGGATGCAGGTGAACTGGCCCCGAGGACATGAGCATGGGAGATCTGGCCCTGTCTCTCATCCACCATATGGTAGTGTGGGAAGCAGAGAGATGCCCTTCCCCTCTGCCCCTCATGGCCTGTGGCCCACAGGCCTAGTGCATCTGATGGAGTTTTCTCAGAAGCAGGGAATTTTGAAGGACTGTCTTACCTCGTCTTGGCAAAGTTTGGTAGTTGTTTTCTTTTGTGTCCTGCTGGTCCAGTTTGGACAGTAAATGTTAACAATTGAAGCAAGTGCAGTTTCTTTGCCCACATGGCTAGCTTTTGCCACAAAGAAAACAAACTCCATACAGAGATTCTTCAACGTTCCTTATCTTCTCTGAAGTAGATTGGTGCTGTCAGAAGCAAATGTGTCTCACTGTCATGAAAAGTCTAAGTTCTTAAAACATTTTAAATGCCACATTCTGTAGGTCTCTGAAGTGTTTGAAGATTGCCCATCTATCTGAAATATATCTCTGTATGACCTTGAAAACATATCATGACTATAAGTTTGCTATTATAGATGACTATTAATCTGTATTTCTTAATTATATATTACATTTTAAATGAGCTGCATAAACATAATACCCTAAACAAGAGTAGAAATACACATACAGTATCATAAAAATAACTTTAAATTTGTATCAATAAACCAAAATTCACACCAATGTAAAATATATAAGATTAATAGTTGTTATTTGGATTAAAGTAGATTCAATAATCTACCCTTTTATCTTATCATTTCTATATCCCCCCCTTTTTCTTTTCAGAACAAGATCCCTGAATCTAATCTCCTTTGCTTAGATTTTTTCCTGACCACTATTCATAACAACTTGTAACCAACCCCCTAAATAATGACAAACATTCATAATTTATTTTTGGGAGTGTGGGTGTAGTTCTCTAGACTACTTCCTGTTGATTGGGGGCACTGGTAATCTTTGGGAGACCCTGAGAAAATTTAGGATTATGGTTGAGTCCTGACTAGTGTAGTCTGTGAGGCTGGATCATCTCAGCCAGCAGCCTTAAAGATGTTCTGGATACAGAACTCAGAGAAAACTGCAACAGAGGCACTCTGAAATTTTTGATCATCTGGGCCATCTGTTCCCATCAGAGATTTTTCAAGGGATCTTCCTCAATCAAACCTGATTTTTCTTAACTCACAATGAATCCACAACCTCTCATTTCCTGTGAAAACATAAGTATAACCTCTCCCCCAAATTAACATATCTTTTGACTAAAATTTTGAAGTTAAGACTTTTTTAAATATATAGGTTGGTTCAATTTAGCAGCTTTCATAATCCAATATGCCTAAGCAGCTATCATTCCTTCCTCAGAAGTCAAAGAATTCTAAGACAATACAATAACATATAGTATCCAGACTCTCTGTGTATTTTCCATCTTTACATGGCTTTTTTCTTTTATATTACTTTATTTCCATTTTAAGGACTTTATTTTATATTTTAAAACTGTATTTTTTAATCTATGACTGTATATGCCCTTTCTTTTCTCTCTCACCAAGCCTATGTATAATTTTAAACACACTGCGAAACATTTTTTTTGGTTTTGGTTTTCGGTTTTTGGGTGTTTTTTTTTTTGTCTGAATCTGTCTTTACTGCATATCTCTATCTTTTTCTGACCACAGGAGTCTTTAAACTGCTAAGTGGCATGGCTAGGACCAAAGTGGCAGCTTTAGTGGCTGGCTCTGCCCCACTCCCTGGTTTCCTGAGAGCCTAGTCTCAGGCAGAGGTACATTTACCACCAGCTCTGGAGCCATGTTTACCACCTCGACTTTGGGAAGTTTCTAGGTCCATGTTGTCACTGAGTGGCATGCTGCCCACTGCTCATAAACACCATGTAAGTGTTTGGTAGTAGGGCCTCTTAAAAGCGCCTCCAGCTTTTGCTGCTATCATGGAGCCAGGAAGTTGTCTCTTAAAGGAGCTATGTCTCTGCTCACTGCCAGCAAACAGAGTTCACCCAAGAAAATGCAGCTATGAAGAAGCCATGATTGACTCCATTTTTGTGTGTCTAGAATCCTTTTTCAAATTTTGTTGGGTCTTATGTGGAAATTTGGACATCACGTTGGGTACCATATATAATCTGATATTTCCCATCCCAACCACCCAGTCCCAAATGATCAACTCAGAGGCTGGATATTGCTTATAAATGCTTAGCTGATAACTCAGACTTGTTACTACCTAACTCTTACACTTAAATTAACCTGTATTTTGATCTATATTTTGCCATGTGGCTTAGTACCTTTTCTCAGTACAGCATTCTCATCTTGCTTCTCTGTGTTTGCTGGTAACTCTCTGACTCTGCCCATTCTCTTCCCAGAATTCTCCTATTGTGGTTCTCGAACTCAGTCCCTTCCTGCCCAGCATTGGCCAATCAGCCTTTTATTAGTCAATGAGAGTAATACATATTCAGATCAGAGTGCACAAAAAAGGTTGTTCCACAGCATTACTCCCATATGAAATCTGTTGCAGGATATTTGACTGCACTGTGAACTCCAAGATTGTGTTAATAAAATCAACCTTGGATCAGGGAGTGGAACCAGCAACTAGTTGACAGGAATTAGCCAGAGAGAGTACAGAGAAGACAGGAATATGGGTAGAGAGAGGCACAGAAAGAAATATGGAGGGACTAGGAGTTTTGAGGTCCTTTTTGGTTTTTGATGGCTGGAGAAATGCTCTCTTGCTGGGTCTTCAGCCAAAAAGGAAGGTCATCTGGCTGCTTCTCTGCCTATCTGAGCTAGCAGGTTCTCACCCCAGCCTCTGCCTCCTAAGTCTTTATTGTAAATAGAATGATAAAGGCTCAGTTTAAAACTACATTTGGTGGCAGCATCAGAGCCAGTGCTGGTGGACCAGCCATGGCCTGAGTGCCAGGACATTGACTGCAGGACCTCAGGGCCATAGATGGTAGTTAAAATACCAGTAGAATCAGGTAGAGCTGCTAAGCTGGCAGAAAAACAACAGAACTTAAACATGGGACAAAGCTTCACTCATGCTGACTCCCTCAGTCCATGTTTTCCTAATTGTTCCAGGCTTCTGAAAGACAGAGCACAACTTCAACTGATCTGTGAGAGAAACTGAACACTTGGTAAAGTGGTAGAGAAAAAAAATATTGATGAGCTGATCAACATTTAAGACCACTCACCTAGGAAATTTGGAGTTGGTTCTTACATATGTAAGGTACAGTCCAGGTTTTGGGAAACCAACAAAAATTTCCACCCATAGGCTCTCAGCATCCAACTGGTTCCTAATTCGCCTTCCACTGTCAGAGAAGTCACGCAGCCCTGGGTTTTTGTCTCCATTACTTTAGGTAATAGAATTAAAAATAACTTTCTTCTAGACCTAAAAGCAAAACTTACCAAACTTCTATGTAGAGAATTCTTGTTCACCCAATCTCTTTGTGTGATCTGGAGAGACATTTTCTGAAGAGATATAGTTGAGTACATTTAGTGTGAAGGGATGAAATAAAACGCAAGCCTTTTTATTACACAGGATCTCATTATGTAGCCCAAGCTTGCTCTTGAATTCACAATGAGATCAGGCTAGCCCCACACTCATGGCATTCCTCTTGTCTCAGCTTCCTAAGTGCTAGTATTACAAGCAGGAACCACCACATCTGACTGTTCAAACCCCCTCTTGTGACCCTGACTTTACCACAACACAAAGAACATGCAGAGAGACAATAAGGACCTTAGTCAAAAGCATCTTCACAGGACGTGTGTATTCCCTCTAAGGCTCAGGGAGCATTAGGGAAGAGGGGTAAAAAGAATATAAAAGCCAGATCATAGGGAGGAAGGCTGGAAAATGTCATGTACTGGACAAGACATGCCTATTAAGAGTGAAAACTTTCAGCAGCTGTAAATGCCTGCACAGGGTTGCACAAGAAGGACTCCTCAAGAGTCAGGAGTGGACAGAGGAGGGGCTCAGGAGACTCTGCCCTCCCAGCTGAACTATTTGCTACTGATAGATTCCGAGGGAGGAGGAGCTATTGCCTTCAGTTTGCACCCACTGATGACTCCAAGTTGCAACAGTCAGTTCCCATCCAAAGGTCACACAGAGGGCCCTGGTTAAACCAAGTAGATCACAGAACAAAAACAAATGTTATAAATCTGGAAAGGGGGCTAGTAGGGATGGTAAGTGGTTGATAGGAATGGGAAGGAGATAAGAGTGAGTGGGGGAAGTAATCAGAATAGTGTGTATGTGTGAGTATGTGGGGAGCGGGTATCTGTGAGTGTGTGGGTATGGGTGTGTGAGTGTGTATGTGTGTATGAGAGTGTCTGTATGTGTGTGAGTGTGTGTGTGTGTGTGTGTGTGTGCGTGTGTAATACCAAAACAGCATAAAGTAGATGAGACATCTCGTCAGTTGCACAGGATCAGAGGGATCTTGGAACACTTGGTAACTGCAGAGAGCAGAGGCCAAGAAGCTCCATGGTCAAAGCTCTCAGGAAGATTGATTCACATGGAACCATTCTGCAAAACTCAGGAAGCATGTTTCCAAATAGTGGTTTATTAAGTAGAATTTGACTCTAAAAGTACTCTTTGCTATTTCTAAGGATCATCGCAATCTGTACTGATTAATATTGTATATTTTCATGTTGGTACACTGAATATTAAAGGTTGGCTTTTTTTTTTTATTTGAGGATATAGCTTAGTTGGTAGAGTGCTTACCCAGCATACACAGTGCCATGAGTTCAATCCCCAGCACCACATAGAGCTGCATGTGTTAGTTCATACCTGTAACCCAGCACTTGGAGTGGGGCAAAAGGATCCAAAGTTCAAGGTCACCCTCAGGTATACAGTGAGCTTAGAAGTAGCCTAGTCTACATAAGACATTCTCTCAAAACCAAAATGGGAGTGTGGCATTCTTGAATGATAGAGTCATATTATATTTAAAAGGATACCAAACCGAGAATCATACTGGGGGGGGAGGGGACTAGCAGAGGTGGAGGGAGGGAAACTGCCGTAGGGATATAATGGTTAAGAGAAGAATAAATTTTTTTAAAAAAAGATGCCAGAACTTAATTCACTAGCCTTTTATGTCTAACACATTCAAAATCTTACAACCCAAGTTCTTGTTTTCACTATGCACTTATAACCTTTAGACCAATTGTTTTAGGTCTTACACTGTTTCTAGACATGTTAGACAACCCCAGATAATTTTATTTTTCCCAGACTATCAGCATAAGAGTCTATACACTACTTATTAGACCTAAAAAAAAAAAACCTTCTCTAATTATACTGATCGAAAGAGTATTCTTCACATATATAAAAACAATGAGACACCACACCCTCACATGAGCTAGAAGGAGCTAGAAGGGAAGTGAAACAGCATTTAACCATCTTCTCCCTGAAGGATCACTCTTCTATAGCAAGGACTGGTGGAGAAGAGAGGGAAACTGTGAGTGTGCGTACGTGTGTGTGTGTATGCATGTGTGCACGTGTAGGTATATGCATGTGTGTATGCATGTGTGCATGTGTGTATACATGTGTGTGTACACGTGTGTGTGCACACGTGTGTATGCGTGTGTGTGTGTGTGTGTGTGTGTGTGTGTGTGTGTGTGTGTGTGTATGTGACTGGATTGCCCTCTGCTGGACACAATTTCTTTTTACTCCTTTAAGAGCTTAGCAAAGGAGAAATAAAAGTAACAATTTCCTTAGAAAATGAAGGAGGATAAGAAAAATTGGAAAAGAAAAGAACAGGGTGAAGAAAAAAATAAAGAGATTAGAAGGAAAGTCAAGAGTAAGATTTAGCCTTTAAACAGGAAACAATGAGAAAAATACAAAGACTAAGACGTGGTCTATCCCGCCTTGCCATCCAATCACTGTTGGGCTATTGATGGGGGAAGAAAAGCATTAGGACTGACAATTGCATACAGCACAATGTCCTTCTAAAGTGTGCTAGCTCTGTGCTCCTAAACTGTGGCGACAGCCACCAACAACTGTGTTGTTGCCTTGCAGAATTTCACTGAGAATAAAGTTTAGAAGAGAAAACCACTTTTCAGATATTCCACACAAATCCAAAAGCAGTATTCAGTCTTCAGAGGCACAGTGCTAGGCTTTACATCTTTGCCACAAAGAGAGGTTTCATGAAAGTGCAATTTTTTACTTAGTTCTTTCTACTGATTGAATTATTTACTCACAGGTTTTCCTGCCACATGTTTGGAATAAAAAGCAACATAGGTTAAAATATTATAAAATTGAGAGAAATGGGCTTCTTCAAACATGGTTAGTTAATTATGTAAAGAATATATAGAGAAGCTAACATCATACTGGCAAATTGCTACCCCCCATTCCATTATGAACTTTTAAAATATGTCATTAATGTCAAGTTAGAAGAAGAAACATTTATGAGAAGGCTTGAAGCATCGTTCTCCCTTTCTGAGCCTCCAAGCCCTGGTGTCTCTAAGATGAGACAGAACCATTCCACTTCCAACATGTGTACATGTTTCAGGGTCCAGAAGAGCAGCCCCAGAGCCTAGCCTAAGCATTTCCCTTCCCCATCCCACACTGCCAACACTCATCACCCCCAGAATGAGCAGAAATCCCTACCTTGTTGATTGTGCAAACAGTGGCTTCTGCTGTGAGACTTTTAAGCTCCTTAAATATTATTCAAGGGGATCTCTAGAGAGGGGGTAAATTTAATTAGGTTTATTAAATGCCTTTAAGATATTTTGGAGCATACAAGCAAACTGAAGCTAAGCAGGGCAGGCATAGGGTATGGCTGAAACTCCAGGCACAGAGGGGAGTCAAGCAGCAGCAGCATTCTTCGGACAGATCCCTCTCTTCGGTGCCACAAAGACTAGCCCAAGAGTCCACGCCAATCAACGTCCTTCCATTTAAAAATATAATAAGGATGTTTGGAGGGGGTTAGAAGTATATTGAATGTGTGTATGTGTAAGTGTGGTGTGTGTGGTGTTTTCCACAGGTGTGTGTGTGTGTGTGTGTGTGTGTGTGTGTGTGTGTGTGTGTGCAGGTAAACAACCTTGTGCCCACACACATGCAGAGGCCAGAGGTGAATATAAGGTGTCCTTCTCTTTCATTTTCCACATTCTTCCTTTGATACAAGGTCTCCCACTGAATCAACAAGTCCCAGCATAGTGCTGTCTCCCATAGCACTGGGTTACAGATACTCAGCTATGCCCGGCTTTTTGTGTTAAGCCCTAGGATCCGAAGTCAGGTCTACATGCTTGCACAGCAAACACTCTACAACTAAACCATCTCTCAGGCCCCAGGTGTCTTTTTAATGCATGTTTTCAGATAGCAAGAGCAGTGAGGATATGTACGACTGCATGCAACTGCTGGTAAATGCCCTAACATTCTATTACAGCAGGGCATGAGAAAGCCATGCAATCCAACTTGGAAGATTCAAGAAGGATTCCTGGAGGAGGTAAAAATCTGAGTGGGATCTCCAGCAGCATGCTCTAAGTGTTACCTTTTAACTGCATATTCATAAAGACATCAGTCAAGAGACAGTTATTAGCCCATCTTACTGATCAGAAGTAAGGGCAAGAGAACATGGTGCCACGCTCCCAGTTCAACGCAAGTGGGATGAGGCTGCGAACGCCTGCACTCCCTATCACGTGCACAGTTGGATGCAGTGGCATCTTGTGGGTCTACTCATACCTTCCCCATCAATTAATTTAACACTATCATGTCTATCTATAACATGATAAGTAAAACCTACCAATCTCTAGGTAGCATAAGCTTGAGAAATTGGAGTTTTCCATTCTACATGCAGAATCAGAGAACAAGAAAAAAAAATCACTCTCCAAAGGTTGGGTAGAGGCTGTAAATATCATTGATTTTAAAAGTTTCCAAATTTTAGCGTAATGAGGTTTTCATTATCATTTCAGGATAAAACTCATTTCCCACATTAAAAAAAATTTAACTAGCAAGAGCCTTGTCAGAATGGAAGCTTTGTTGACTGCAATATGTTTGATTATCAGCTTCAGAGCAGACACTAGCAAAGTAACTTCATGCATTTTTCCGAAAGACTCCAAATTTATCAAAACCAGAAATGCAGGTTTTTCTTTCTGTTTAAACTAACAGGGTTCATTTCCCCAAATGCCTAAGTCAATCCAGGATTTTAAATGGACAATAACAAAAGCATGAGTTATTTTGTATTCTGAAAATGATGAGCATGAGCATGGTTTTGGCTTGCAGCAGTTTGGGGCCTTCATCACAGTGATGCTCAGCATGGATGCTCATTATCAGTGGGGTGGGCAACAGAATTCCCTAAACAGGATGCAGGCTGTTAATGCATGACCCATCAGCTGTATTTCAAAGCATTAATAATATCAACTCCATGCTTTCTGTAATGTAAGAGGAATCAAAACAAAGTTTTTGAAAATTGCATCCCATTTAACAGAACTCTGGAAAACTGGAGCATCCATCAACTGGTTAAAAGAATATTTCTATACCTTGACTGATTCATGCAATCATCATTTATAAGATTAATTTTACTTGATACTCATGATTATTTCCTTATTAACAACTAACTTAGGTTGCTAGCCATTGATCCTAAGTTTCTTTATTCACTCAGAAAGTATGTGTTAGGTGTTTAGAGTAACAGGGTATTCTAGTTCTAGTGCATATTTTTGTGGTCTCAACATTAGAGAGACATATAAACATACGAGATAGTTTGGTAACATCCCTTACAACAACACAATGCCAAGCCCTATAATCTAGCCTGGAAGAATCCAAAGGCCTCCCTCCTGGAGGAGGCAATATCAGAGTGGAGTTGTTTTGTTTTTGTTTGGTTTGGTTTGTATGTGGGTGGTATATGCAGATGTTTGTGTGTATGTACATATATGTGCAAATATTCATGCACATGTGTGCACATGCATGTGGAGGCTAATGGTTAATTTAATATCAGAAGCCTTCCTAAGTTTCTCGCCATGTCTTTTTTTTATACTGGGTCTCTCACTCAATTCACTGCTCCAGGGACCTTCCTGTCTCCACACCTGCATCCTACCCATTCCCCCACCCCATCTTGCCAGCACTGAAGTTACAGACACGTGCTTCCCAGCTTTTGCGTGGATGCTGGGATCCAAACGCAGACCTTCATGCTTGCACAACTGAGCTGTCTCTCTAACTGCCAATCACACATCTCCATCAGACATTCTCAGTAGCCCCATCCAATGCACTTTTTACACACACACCCATTTTACAGATAAGGAATTGGGAACAGAAATGGCTTAAATTACTTGCAACACAAAAAAAAAAAAGTGACAGCATCGGGACACAAGTTAAGACTGACCCAAGGACACCAGCTATAGTTCTTCTTCTAGAGCAAGCAGTCAAGCAAAGAGATCAAGGTCTGGGGAAGCACCAAGAATCTGGAGGTCAGCAAATACATCGAGTCATGTCTGAAAAGAGTGGTGGGTATCTGAAATCAACCTGTATCATCAGATTACAACACTGTTGTCTGGAACTCTGATTTAGCTCTACACATCAAAGAGACCAGCGTGCACCCTGGTTTCAATACAATGCTGTGGGATGTTTTGTATGTCAAATGTGTTGCTCTGATTGGTTAGTAAATAAAACACTGATTGGCCAGTAGCCAGGCAGGAAAGATAGGCGGGACAAGCAGAAAAGAGAATTCTGGGAAGTGGAAGGCTGAGTCAGAGAGACACTGCCAGCCGCCACAATGACAAACAGCATGTGAAGATGCCGGTAAGCCATGAGCCATGTGGCAAGGTATAGATTTATGGAAATGGATTAATTTAAGCTGTAAGAACAGTTAGCAAGAAGCCTGCCACGGCCATACAGTTTGTAACCAATATAAGTCTCTGTATTTACTTGGTTGGGTCTGAGTGGCTGTGGGACTGGCGGGTGTCAGAGATTTGTCCTGACTGTGGACCAGGCAGGAAAACTCTAGCTACAATACAAGCCTAAAATCTTACAATTCACAGTTTTATTTCTTGTTCATCTGGCATGTACAATGTGGAGAACTCTGTTCTCAGACCCACTCAGGAAGCAAGGTGGATGTAGGCTGCATCATCACTCTGGCTTCTGGGATCACTGTAGCAGGCAAGGAGAGAACTGCACATGTCAAGCATGAGCAATTAAATGCTCTGGCCCAGAAATGCTACATGTCACTTTCACTCACATTTCATTGTCCAGGACTAGTTAGCGATGACACCTCGCTGCCAGAGGGCAGAGGAGTAAGTGCCATAGACTTTGCAGTCAACTTGTGCTAGGCATTGGTCATCAGGAGTAATGCACACCGGGTGATTTTGTTCAGTGTAAGAGGTCATCCCATCCAGCATCCAAGAGGATGACTGACATCAGACATAGCAAGCTTAGAATGCCAACTCCACACACAGCTGATTCATTCATGTGATTCTTATTAAGGTATCTCACCCTCCGAATTGCAGTTTCTTTTCCTTAAACACAGGGATATAGCACTTTCCAAACTATGATACTCAGATGAGATCATGTATGAAATGTGTATCAGTGTTGGCCATAGCTGAAACCAGTACACAGTGGTTTCATTTTGAATGGAATGATATTGCATTTAGGAAAAGCCCAAAGCAGTTTATGAAAGAACTACATCATACTGGTTGCTTAAACTGGTTATCTTATGTGCTAAAATATTTAGCAAAGTGGCAAGAAATTAAAATCAAGGCATTTGTGCCATAAACTAGGTATTTTTTTCATTTCCTCTTTGCATTAATTTTTATTAGTATATAATAAATCACTTATTTGCTTAAAAGAATTCCTGTGCAATAACTCAGTTCTATAGGTTAGAAATCTAAGTAGGGGCCACATCTCTCAACAATGTACCCCGAAGCCAAAATCAAGACGATACCCAGGCTTCACTCACCCATGGAACTCGGTGATTTCTTCCAGGCTTACATGGTCTTTCAGACTTCCATTATTTCCAGGTGTGAGGTTCTTGTCTTTGCTGGGGGTGAGTCAGCAGTGGCCTGAGGTTTCTGAAGTTTGTCCATAGTTCCTTGCTGTGGTCCCTAAAGGCCATTATCAGCAAAAATGCCTCCTTTTTTCCAAGCTTGCTGAAACATCTTTCTACAACTTTGGCCTCTAATAACACTGTGAAGAAACACTAAGTGCTTCATGAGGCCATCTGATGAATTCAGATTCGGCCCTTCTCAATATAACACCGTGTATCATAAGAGAGAAAGTACTCAGAGGCCCCACTCACACCCAACGCAGAAGACTTTACACAGAAGTCACCGGCAACCTGTGAGTCTGCTTACCACATTCCCATGCCCAGGGCAACAACCTCTCTAATTGCCCACAGCGATTCCTAATAGGAAAACATAGAGGCACCCATGTTATTTAACACAATGTTTGATGTCAGCAAGAGCAGTATTGTGTGCACAAATGATGTCTTTCTTTCATTGGGAAAACCATTTCTTAAGGACATATTCACACATTTGCAGGGAGACATGCCTCTGGTTTCTGCACATCTTGCAAGCAGATGTTCCTAATCCTTTGCTTTAGAGTGTCTTTTCAAGGGTAATTGTAGAGCAAACAATCTTGGAGGACGGAGATACAGTGTGTCTCTTTTTAGATCAAAGAGCAGATTTGCTTATTAAGCTACATAATAAAGATAGCATCTCTTCCAACACAAAGGGCTCTTGTGCTTGCTACTCACTGTGAAAGATTCAACTTCCCCAAGTGGCTGTCCCACACCAGGAACAAAGTTGGTATGTATGAGATATCCTCCCGGCTCCACACCCCACCCTACCCCACCACTAACCATGGGGAAAGAGAAACTGACCAAGCATGATGATTGTCTGGCTATTGTTAATGCTGTGGGTACTAAGTAATTCTTTGTCTCTGACGGACAAGCATTTCCAAAGAATTGTATGTTCATTCTCTCCTGGGGTCACAAATACACTGGTAGAATGTGTATGATTTTAAGATATCTGTATTGATAGGTATCTTGGATAGTTCAAGTGGTCCTATTTTGATTATTAAGGCAAATATCTTATGAATTTCATGTGAATATTTCATATCTGTTCTTTCCCTCTGACATGAGTAATAGCATATCTGTATATTTGTATTTACACACAAATTTAAAAAAAAGATTTTTCTTTTATCTCTGCATGTATTTGGCTTATAAGTCCTATAAATTACAATTAACACTTAAGAAAATTTTACAAATATAGACTATTTGCAATCACAGATCTTCCTTTTAAGAACATTTAACTTTATCTGTGAAGAAACTATGCTGATATGACCAGCGTTTGCAGATTACCTAAGCAGGTAAATATCATTTCTTTTTGTGGGAGTTTACACAAACAAATAAAAAGAAAGAAATTCGTATAGAAGTTTGATTCTTCATCAAAGCTTTTCTTTCCCATTTATATTTATTTATTATTATTATTAGTTTCTTAGTCTTATCACTAGATATTATAGCATATATACATGCACAAATACATATACATAGAGACACACAAAACACACACACACACACACACACACACACACACACACACACACACATATGTAGCATGAATCTTAAAAGGTCTTATTAGTAAAAACAAAACTGAGGCCAGGTATTTGGGTGAACACTGGAAGATCAGAGAAACAGAACCAGCCACAGCCACCTCGCCTCACCAATTCCTCAGCTGATCCTGTTTCCTCAAACTAGATGCCTCTGAATCCTCATCCAAATGAATCTCAGCTGAACTGCTGCTAAAAGCCTAAAAGCTTAACCAGCCAAAAGCTTCTAGTTTCTGGTCCTCACTCCTTATATACCTTTCTGCTTCCTGCCATCATTTCCTGGGATTAAAGGCATGAGTCACCATGCCTAGCTGTTTCCAGTGTGGCTTTGAACTCACAGAGATCCAGACAGATCTCTGCCTTCAGAATGCTAGGATGTGTGTGCCACCATTTTCTGGCCTCTATGTCTAGTGGCTGTTCTGTTCTCTGACCCCAGACAAGTTTATTAGGGTGCACAATATTTTGGGGAACACAATATCACCATACATATACACACATACAAACACATAAACCACACATACACCTGTATATATACACATGTACACATATACACACAGGCACACATATACACACACCCACATGCACACACACAAGTACACACATGTAAATGCAGTATGCCTATAGGAAAGCAGATTTCTGAGTATCTTCTGAGAACTCACATTTTGCATGTATTTCGCGTTTCTGGGTGTTTGTTTCTCTCTAGCTAGCATTGGATTGTTACTTTAAGTGGTAGGAGGAATGCCCTGCCCTCTGATTTAAAAGAATCCGTTCCTATAAACAGGAAAAGCACAAGATACTCCACACCTGCTCCAGATTCCTCCCCCTCTTCTAACTTGTAGGCTCATCGCTTTTTACAATTTCCTTTTCAGTTATGGATGTAGCACTGAATCCTTCATTCAAGCTTGGGTGTGGCATATGCAACAATCTGAAATTCCACTGAAGTTTCTATTTCAAATGAGTGTGACTAAAATGCTAAGTTCCCTTCCCACAGAGGGAACTCACTCATCACTGGATTTAACCTCATCATAAACTGAAAAACCAATAAACTTGGGTCAAAATTAAACCAAAGGTATTTGAAAATATTTCCCAAGTCCTTGTACTTTCACAGGTCATGGCTTGCAAAGAGTTCATTTTGGAGAAAGAGCAAGTTGTAAGCACTTGGATAACCTCTCCCATTGTTTTCTCCTGTTGCTCAGGTCTCTTTGGAGAAACTGACTCCATCAAACTTCAGCCATCTCCACAGTGAAATCTTTTCCAGACTAGAAAGACCAGGAAATATGTATCTTTCTTTTCCCATTTATTTACTGGTTTTAATTTAATTTTAGATTGTGACATAGTCAACAGATACAGAGATATGTATATGTGTTCATACATCATGAATCTTTTTGAAACTTTGTAAATTATCCACAATGTAAGGGGAAGCGTTAAAGCCACCCAGCATCATACCATCATGATCATCTCTATAAATGTTTGAGATGAAGGCTTGCTAACAGTTTTTGTATTATATGTTAGAAATGGAGCAGTTGCTTTTTATACAGCTGCTCATCACTTCCCTGTGATATAAGTCCTGCAAAAGGAGCTCTCTGGATGTACAATGTTGGGTATTGGATGGTGACATCACATGGAGAAGCTAAGTGTACTCCTAAGAGCCAGAGAGGGTCATAGATTACTGCAGTGAGATTCTGCATGTGAGAGCAAGTATGTGCTAGTTATCCAAGCCTGGCTTATCTCACTCAGTTGATGACCTCCAGTTCTGGCCATTTCCCTGCAGATAACATAGAATCATTCTTCTTTATAGATGAATAAAATCCCATTATGTATATTCACACTAGCTCAACTGTGGACGAGAAGTACCTAAATCCTGGTATATATTACATCTTAGGAACATTACAACTTATATTTTCCATTTGATCAAAAAGTTCAATGTTTGAGTTTTTAAAATAAATTTTCACATCTAATCTTGATTCTCTATTAAGAACTTTATCAGTTAAAAAAACAATTCTTTAAAACAACATTATGAGTCCCCCATAAGCAGATAGATTTGCTATGGGTTAGAGAAACATGTCTTTTAAGTATTGATTTCATTCCTTGAATTAGCATATGCTGTGGTGGTATTTTATTTGTACTGAAATGTGATTTTAATTGTATGTTAATAAATAAAGTTGCCTGGGGGTCAGAGGTATTAGAGCCATAGCAAGTGCGTGGCGGCAGTGGCGCATGCCTTTAAGGACCTGGAGGGTGGTACATACAGGCAGTGACGTGTTTGGGTTTACAACCAATGAGAAGGCAGAACAGCTAGACTATATAAAGACATACACACAGGAAGTAGGCCCCTTTCGGAGAGCTCTCTTGACTGAAGAGGATCACTGAAGCAGGAAGGGTGAGGCTCTTAGCTCTGACCTCTTGGCTTTCTTCTCTGAATCAGCTCTGTGTTTCTTATTTAATAAGACGGTTGGTTACATCTACAAATGGCGCCCAACGTGGTGGCAAGAGTTTCCACCTAAAAATGGAGAAAAATTCTAAAACGGAGCTAAAAACTGCTCCTAGTTGTCTCTTTCAAGCTAGTGGCAACCTGCGTGTTTGAGCTACTATGGCGGGTTCCTGGCGTGCATGCTCGACCTGCAGTATGGCGGGAATGAGGCCTCTGCAAGTGGCACATTAAGCTGTGTGGTGGATTTAGCCTTTGCTAGTACAAAACAAAGAAAAAAAAGAGGTTTCTGGGCTACACACTGCTTTGATAGAAGCATAGACCCACTATTTCTGAGAGTTGATGGCTCCCAGAGCTGGCGGAAAACGTACCACCGCCATGTTGGGAAGCTGAAGTGGGCAGAGCCAGCAGCCATAGCGCCAGCACCATTTCAGGCTTAGAAGGCTGCAGTTTAAAGCAATAGGCTCAAGCAAATATAAAAAAATAAGCCACGTAAAGATGGCTACCACACAGAGAATCTGGATTATGTTCTCTTTGATATTCGTAACTGAAGAAAAACATTTGATTACAAAAGCTGTTGAGTTATGCCAAAATGTATATTTTAAAGGTACCTTGACTTCAAAATTTGGATGTAAGGATATGTTGCTTTGGAAAGGAGGCTCTGCTTTTGTTTCCACAGAAAGCCAGAGGCTATGGATTTGTTCCAGATTAAGATACATTAGGTTTGACCAGCCAAGACCACCTGAAAGGTTTCCAATGACACCATGGCCCAGATGATCCAACATCCAGAACCATTTCAAGGCAACTGGCTCAGACGATACACCCTCATGGACTACTCCATAATCCCAAAATATTCTTTGTGTCCCCATAAGATACAGCACCCCCCTCCAGCAGGAAGTAGTAAGAGAAGCTACGCCCAAATTCCCAAATATACCAAGCTGACTTTGGAGATGTGTAAAGGTTAAAAACTTCCTTTTTAAGAAAAGAAAAGGGAAAGTGCTGTGGGATGGTCTGTATGTCAAATATGTTGCTGATTGGTCAATAAATAAATCACTGATTGGCCAGTGGCCAGGCAGGAAGTATAGGCGGGACTAACAGAGGAGAATTGAGAGAACAGGAAGCTGGGTGGAGGAGACAGTGACAAGCCGCATGTGAAGATCCCGGTAAGCCACGAGCCATGTGACAAGGTATAGATTTATGGAAATGGATTAATTTAAGCTGTAAGAACAGTTAGCAAGAAGCCTGCCACGGCCATACAGTTTGTAACCAATATAAGTCTCTGTGTTTACTTGGTTGGGTCTGAGAGGCTGTGGGACTGGCGGGTGACAGAGATTTGTCCTGACTGTGGGCCAGGTAGGAAAACTCTAGCTACAATATGCTGAATTCGAACACTATCTATGTTCCTGTAAAACAGCCATACTTCTTTACTACCTGTCTCCCATCCACCGGTCTGGTCCATGAGAATATTATCAATCCTTTGCTTTGTGATACTTCTTTTATGTGTTTAGTAGATTCCATTCATGTCCACCAACTAACAATGTGACCTCTCTATAGTACTTTCCCAAAAGGGAGAAGAGAGGAAGGAGGGAAGCCAAGAGAAAAGGGGGAGGGGAGACAATAGATGGAAGAAAAGCTGAAAAGAACTTGAAGTTAGGATCTTAGAAGAGCAATTGTCTTTATGTGAGCACTGGGGAAGACAGGAACATTTTTCTCTGGTTGACAATTGTGAAAGAATTCTTTGTACTGTTTTTGCAACTTTTTGCAAATCTACAGTAATTTTAAAATAGGAAGGAAAAAAAGTAACAACATTCATATAGAAAAACATTCTCAAGATGGTCACAAAAGTATGCCCTTGAGATTGGGACAAAATACTGCCTTTTTGTCATATGTTATTAGCAAGATCACACCATCAGCTTCTCACTATAGAAACAATTTAGCATCCAAGAGAGACTTGTCTGTGTTCTTCCTAAGAAACAAGGGAGTTAAAATGACAAACACAACTCACTACCCTGAAGTACTTTTAAGGAAATGGACTGTGATAGCTTTAGAAAGACTTATTTGGGAATGGAAATGTTTTGTGCTCTGCCTCTCATATTACATCTGTATCAGACGAGTTGATCTTATTAAAGATAATTGAAATGGGATTTTAAAGCATATTTTTTAAAGTGCTTCAAGAACCCTAAATAAATTGAAATGAAATCAATTCCCCCAGATACATGCAGAAAGTAATTGGTGTTTTGTGTGTGTGTGTGTGTGTGTGTGTGTGTGTGTGTGTGTGTGTGTTTGCTTGTTTGTTTACTTTATTGAAGGCATTTCTGAACGAGGTCAGAGTTCTGTGGAGGTTAACTTTTTCTAATATATTAGTTTTCTTCCAGGACAGCCGTGGATGACCACAGTATATGTAATGTGGACAAACAGATAGAATCCAGTGGTAACTTCTCTTTAATTGCTCAAGTCTGCTCAGTGTAAATTGAATCATTACATTAGAAACTGTAGTAAGTCACCTGCAGGCATCTATTCTCTTGGCTACACTCTGCCCCTTAGAGGATTGCTCTATTTATATACGTAACAAATACAGTATACAGGAGGGCAGCTGCTTAACTGGGTGATTTGGGTAAATCTGCCATTTCTTGGGATACATATATATAGATATATATATATGAAAAGGGACATCTTATGTGTATATAGATATAGATATATGAAAAGGGAGATAATATGTGTATATATAGATATATGAAAAGGGGCATCATATGTATATATATATATATGTAAAGTGACATCATATGTATATGAAAAGTGACATCATATGTATATATATATGTGTGTGTGTGTATATATATATATATATATGAAAAGCATTGTACTACATGACATGAAATTTCTATCTATTTCTGTGATTAGCACTATGACCAAATGACCAAAAGCAGCTTGGGAAGGAAAGGGTTCATTTGGTGTACAGTCTACCCTTGAGGGAAGCCAAGGCAGGAACTAAATCAGAGACCACAGAGGAATGCTGCATACTGGCTTGATCTTTATGGCTCGTTCATCTTGCATTCTTATACAGCCCAGGCCCACCTTCCTAGGGATGGCACCACCCACAGTGAGTAGGGCATCAATTGTTAACCAAGAGAATGCCCCCTACAGTCTTGCCTATAGCCCAGTCTTATAGAGATATTTTCTCAGTTTAGAGCCCCTCTCCCTGGGTGACTAGCTTGTGTGAAATTGATAAAAAACTAACCAGTCTAACTCCATTCTTCTCCAACTATATTCACAATAGAGTTTTCCAAACACAGCATCATCTCTCAGCATCTGTAAAGGATTTGTTCTAGGACCCCCTGGAGATACCAAAATCCATAGATGCTCAAAATCCTTTCTATCAAATGAGAGTACTTACATGTAACCTACATACCTCTTCCCATATACTTTAAGTCACCTCTAAATCACTTTAATCACCAGTACAATGTAAATCTAAGTAACTATTATATTATAGTTGTTTACAAGAGAGAAGAATTCTCTGCATGCTCAGCACAGATGTATTTTTTCAACAAATGGAGAATCACAATGAAGAAGGGATATTAGGAAGGAGAGAGATTTATTTTCAGAAACTGGCTCACACAATGATGAAGGTGAAAATCCAAAATCTTCTGGCCAGACTGGCAGACTGAAGACTCAAAGAAGAGTTGGGTTCAAGTTCAAAGGCAGCTGGAAGATTTCCCTCTTATTCCAGGGAAATCAATATTTTCAACTGGGACCAAGCTTCATTCCATTGTCAGTTAGCCCATTGGTGAGGCCTCTGATGAGGTGTGAGATCATGCCAGGGAGTTTATGATGGAGTCAAGCACCTTACCTGATGTAGACACATTCCCAGTGACCTAAGACCTCCTACTAGGCTCCACTTTTTAAAAGTACCACACATCTCCAACAGAACCACACTAGTGATCAAGCCTTTAACACATGGGCACTTGAGATCCAAACTGTAACACCATGACAGGATGCTAAAGGATCCCTGTAAATTAGAAATTCATCCCTTGCTGTTTCCTAGGGCTATTAGGAGGAAATACACAACCATGCATGTTGTAAGACTTAAAGTTGAGTTAGACATCGCCAAGAAAATGTCTTTGTACACACTGTATTCTGACAGTAGTACAGATGACATTGCCTTGTGCCTGGTCTATTGTCAATATTAATACAAAATCAAGTTAAAATGCTTCCTCAGGACTAAGAGACCTTTCGGCTTCATGGTATACACTCATCTATTGTCTGAAGTTGCTTCAAGGGACACTATTAATCATACTTCAGAAATTAATTTTAAATAAACCGACACTGAACTTTCAAGAATGTGTGTGAATTTCATTTGGGCCAGCAAGGATTCTGGTAGCCATTGCTTTGACCCACCAATGTGACCTTGCCTTGGAGGAGATGGGAATGGAGGGTGGGTTGGGAGGGGGAAGAATGGGTAGTAGGAGGAGGGAGGACAGGGGAATCTGGGGTTGATACGTAAAATGAATAGAAAATTTCTTAATAAAAAAAAATCCAAAAAATATTGTCATAAAAACTTCAAATCTTGACAAACCAAATGGACAGACAAATGGTATCCACTACATGTCAGAGAAAACAAGCAAGCAGTCCTGCATTTTACTCCATCCCTCCATCTCTCCATCATGAGAAATAAAAGTGATACACATAAGAATGGCAGAGGCAGGTGGATCTCCAGGTTTGAGGCCAGCCAGGACTACCATGTGAGTTCCAGGACAGCAAGGGCTACACAGAGAACCCTGTCTCAAAAAACTAAAATAATAATAATAATAATAATAATAATAATAATAATAATAATTAAACTCTTGCAAAATTACACATCAAAGGTTTTCAGAGTCACCGCATCCTATCTAAAGGTGCATGTGTAGTATGAATTGTTAGAAGGTCTTATTAATAAAAACAAACCCGGAGCCAGATGTTGGGGTGAATGCTGAAAGATCAGAGAGACAGAACACGCCACAGCTAATCTCTTCTTGCCATCTTCTCAGTCGATCCTGTTTTCTCAGACTGGAAGCCTCTGTGTCCTCATCCGAATGGATCTCAGCTGAACTTCTACTAAAAGCTAAAAGTTTAAAAAGGCTCTATCTAGTTCCTAGTCCTCATGCCTTATGTATCTTTCTGCTTCCTGCCATCACTTCCTGGGATTAAAGGCATGTGTCACCATGCCTGGCTGTTTCCAATAGTGGCTTTGAACTCACAGAGAACCAGATGGATCTCCGCCTCCAGAAGGCTAGGATTAAAAGTATGAGTGCCACCATTTTCTGGCCTCTATGTCTATCTAGTGGCTGTTCTGTTCTCTGACCCCAGATAAGTTTATTAGGATGCATAGTATATTGGGGGACACAATATCACCACTTTTCACATGGATTTTTCTCAGTGATATTTTAAAATGATGTCTGTCATTATTAATTATAGGGCACGTGACAAGGTATTTGGCATTTATTAAACATGTACTCTCTTGGGTGGGTTTCCAATCTATGAAAATACATTGCTCTAACTTTCCAGCATTTTCTCCCTCATCCCCTTCTCTTCTTCTCCTTCACCCTCATCCCTTTATGTCCTCTCTAAGCACATCAATTCATAACACAATCTGCCAGACGCCTGCACAGGACACACGTCTGCCTCTGCTTTCTCCTTTCCCAAATCTCTCGGACATCCTCTCCTTTACCATTTCACTTCTATTTCCCGTATCCCCCATCTTCTCTCCTCTCCCTCAGCCACCAAATTTCAGAGTGCCATCCTCCACATCTGTCACTGTTTTGGAATGTAAGACTTTTATGCAAACACTTGCAGAACCTCTCAGAATGTTCACCAGGTGAGACTGTAAAAAGAACTTGAAAACTGAAAAGGTGGGGAGGGTTGGCGCGAAGGGGGCAAGGGCGGGAAGCAGCAAAAGTACGTTCACACTTACATGAAAATGTACCTGTAACACTAGATATTACAGACAATGCATACGTACCAGTTTTAAAAATATATAAAGAAGGAGGCTAGAGAGATGGCTCAGCAGTTAGGAGCACTGGCTGCTCTTCCAGAGGACCCAGGTTCAATTCCCAGCACCCACATGGCAGCTCACAACTATCTGTAACTCTAGTCCCAGGGGATCCAGTGCCTTCTTTTGGCCTCTAAAGACAGCAGGCATATATGTAGTTCACAGACATACATGCAGACAAAATGCTCACACACATAAAACAATTCTAATTTTTCAAAAAGAAAAATACGTAAATCTTTCTCCTCCACAAAAAAAAATAATCAAATGCTTGATATGGAGAATAATTGTAAATATAGAAATCTGTGTAGCCTCCCCTCCTAAGCGCCTTAATTCTGCAGCCTGCTGTGATCGCTTGCAGATACTTGCAACCCAGTCTCTCTTCAGTGAACTCAAAAGCTATTTTCAAAATCGGTGAACTTGCAGAGAGTTCTGTGTGCAGTCAGAAATACATCGGATTTGAGAATCCCAAGGACACTGTGATATGCTGGAAACACAAAGACCAGCCCGATAAAATAAATAAATAAGTAAATAAGTGATGGGGGAAGTAGCTTCATCAGAAAAGACGTTCTGGTTAATAGGAAGCTTCATATATATTATATATAGTGAGAAATCAGCCAAAAGAAAATTAGGGACCACAGGACTGCAGATAAAGCGGAATTAGAAGGAAACACAGCAAAAACCGGAGACAACCCGGAAAGTCAATTGATAAAATGTATAGCAAGCACTGAACCAACACCAATCAATACAGCTCAGGACAAACCGAATCACACCCTAATAACCACATCACATCCATTTTATGGTGCTATCTATCACGAGGGCAGCAGGAAGCGGCGGCAATTTCCCCCAGCTGCACACTCCAGCAGCCTGGCTTCCGCACGGAGTTTCAGCTGAGAAGTGTGGGGCTTGTCACTGTGATAAAGGAAGAGAGAAGCAGGAAAGTCACTTGCAGAGCAGCCTGGGAGCCCCCCTAAATGCAAATCTGGGAGGTGTTACAGGGTTGGGAAGGACCAGAGAGAGTAAAACCCTTCCAGAGAAGTTCGTGAAGCATGCCTGCTCATATTCCGTATCAGATCGAAAGGCCCCATGGGATTCTCCCGCAGCGTGTCGGGGAGAAAGGAATCGATAGTAATCAGAAGTGGGAGGTGAGAGAGGGGGAAGAACCGCAGGGGATCTGAATCATTAGCAGCATTATGATGAAGAAGAGAATTATGAACTAGTAAAGTGTCTAAAGCCAAGACAAATGGGCAATGGCCTTTGCTAGAATCTGGAAGTTTTCTTTCAATGATCCAGATGTGTATGCGTCTCAGGCCTTGTTCTATCTTCATATCACCATGTCAGTCATATCTCTCCTAGAAAAAGAATTCTTGGAGAGAATATATATTTTATGTATTTTCTGTAATAATTCAGATGTGAACTAGCTTCCATGGGCTTACATGTTAGAACACTTACTCCCTAGATGGAGGTGCTCTCTGGGGAAGTGGTGGGATCGATCCTTTGGATATGGAGTCTAATTGGCTGATATAGGACTGTATGAGCGGCGCTTGTGAGTCTTGGCAGGGCCCCAGTTCGGGCCTGAACTGCCTGTTTCTTGGTTGGATGTGGAAAGGAGCTTTTCACACATTCCTGTTAGAATACAGTCGCCCACCACGTCCCCTCTGCCACGGTGGACTGTCCTCTCAAACTGTGAGTCAAATGGCACCGATCCCCTCTTAGGTTGCTTCATTTAGGCATTTTATCCCGGTGACAAGAGAGGCAACTAATACAGGAAACTGAGTGGGGTTGTTTGTGAAAAGCTTGACCATTTAGTCCATATGTCTTTCAAACTGTTCTATAGGAGGAATGCGGAAGAGTTTGAAGCTGTGGACCAGAGAAGCCCTGGGCCTCTGGAGGCAGAATTTCATAGGCCATTTTGGTGGAAGCAATGCAGACAGTCAAAACTATGTTCATGAGGTTTCAGAGGGAAGCAGTGACTCCAGTGAGAACTGGGTGAGGGAGTCTGTTCATGTGCCGGTCTGAAAAAGACTCTAGTCACGTGCAGCCTGTGTCCCAAAGTTCAGTGACACCAAATGCAAACTAATAGACTAAGTTGCTTGGCAGAGCAGATTTCAAAACAAAACAACATCCATGCTATGGAATGGTTGTTTGTAACTTCCTTAAGCTAGGAGGGAGAGGAACAGACAGAGAGAAAGAGACAGAGACAGAGGGAGGGAGGGAGGGAGGAAGGGAAGGAGAGAGGGAGGGAGAGAGGGAGAGGGAGGGAGGGAGGGAGGGAGGGAGGGAGGGAGGGAGGGAGGGAGGGAGGGAGGGAGAAATTAGAGATGACAATGTGAAAATCTTGCAGACTGGCAGCAGAAAGGGGTGTGATAGGGTTAAAGTGTAGACAGACAGACAATGTGGGTGCAAACAAAGCAACTTCAACTTTGAGATTAGCATAATTAAGGAAAAAAATCACACATTGCACAGGGACATTAGGAATGCCTTGGGGAAAAGTCCTCACCCATAGAGGCTCCTGGGTGTAAAAGTAAAAACACATTGAAAAGAGAAAGTCTGAAAAGATAGTCTTCAGGACCACCTGCTAATGTCCTCCCAGAGAAATGTCTCCCCAGGTTCAGCTACAAAGGCCACTGCAGCTGTGGTAAGGAGGAACCAAGTCACCCCTTGGCTGGTAGCAGAATTTTGTTACCATGTGCTTAGTGCTAGTTTTACAGATACACAGAATGTAAGAAGTGCCGGCTATGGAGGTCTACACCATTCTGCTAAGCTAGGCAATGTGTGGTAGTGTTGGATTCCCTGGAGGAGGCCCTGGAAAGCCACCACACTGAACTGTAGCGGTAAAACCTGAGTTGCAATAGAGACTCCAAGATGTTGCAGATGCTAGGAGTGTGATGCGTCTGCCAGGGAAAAGTGCAGACACTAACTAGGGCTGGCCCAAGAGAGAAGCCAGGCAGAAAAGCAGACAGACCTCTAAGAGTTGGGTCCACCAAGCCATTGTTAGTCCTAGGTGCTAGGCAGGGAGCTGCAGGGTCATTGCTTGCTGCTGGGTTTCAGTCTTGCTTTGGTCTCATCATGCCACCACCGGAAATACATAATCTGTGCCATTGTATAGTGGGATGCAACTGGTTGGTTTATTAGGATTACTATTATTTATTTTTACAGAGGTTCACGGTTAAATGATTGCCTTGAGACTAAGAAAGACTTTAGACTTTGAACCTTGGAACAATGTTACTGTAAAACAAGGAAACTTCTGAAATTGAACTGAGTATGTTTTGCATTATGAGGTGGCCATGAGCCCATGGAGGGGGGAGAATATTATGGTTTGGACGTGAAATGTTTCCCACAAGCTCATATGCTTGAACAGTTGGTCCCCAGTTGGTGGTCCCATTTGGGGAAGGTTAGGGAATGCTTGAAAATGGGGCCTAGATGACTGTCAGGTCTGTGGGGGCAGAGATTATGAGTTGTAGCTGGGCCTCACTTCAGTTTGAGCACTCAGATTCTTGGTAAGTACCATTCTGCCACATAATCTTGTTGCCAAGAACCTGTCTACCATAATTCCCATTTTACCGTGATGCATTGCATCTCTTCAGATCAATAGCCCAAAGAATCCTTCCTTTATGTTGATTCTTTCTGATATTTTCATCACAGTGATAAGAAAAGTAACTAATACGTTCTCTAAGCAAAGCTCAGAGTGCTACCCATGGACACACAGACTGTGGTCTCAGGTCATGTGCACCATTATCCGCTCCTTTTGTCTTACAAGAGGCTACATCCTTGACCTTAAACAAGGGGAGTGGAGACAACCACTCAGACGTTGAGAATCATATCATTGCATTCTCCAAATACATTTCATGAGAACAACATTTTTGTAAGAACCCAAAGTGTTTTTATAGTAGACTTTAAAAATATATTTTTTAATTCTTTGATAATTTCATGCAACTTATTCTGATCATATTCACACACTCCCTAATCTTTCGCCTAACCCCTCCTAGGCCCACCTCCCATCTCAACACACACACCCATATGTCTTTTTTTTTTCAATAGTCCACCAAATCCAGTTTATGTTGCCCATATTCTTAAGGTTGTGGGGTCATTCATTAGAGTGTAGTCAATCTATGAGGGACCATATCGTTAAAGAAAGCTGATCCTCCCCTCCTCAGAAACCATCAGTGACTGACAATAACTTCTCAGCTAGGAATGGACACTCCTGAGCCCACCCTCCTCCAAGCCAGAATGTTAACTGGCTAAATCTTATGGAGAATAGCATAGTTGCTATGAGCTCATGAGAACACATCAAGAATATGTTGTTTCACCCTGGCCCTCCTCCCCTCTGCTGCAATGGTCCCTGAGCCTGTGGCTGCTGATGTAGATGTCCCATGAGTGGCACATTTCATTTTCTCTGTACTTTGACCAACTGTAAGTTTCTAAATTAACCATCATCCACTGCACAAAGAATCTTATTTGATGAGGTCTGAAAGTTGCATTAATCTAGGGGTCTAGAGATACAAATTTAGAGGCAGTTTGATACTATGTCCACTTAACAAAATAATGGTAGCAAGTTCTTCCCTGGGGCCTGTGAACTTCCTAACCATAGGAATTTTTTGTCAGATTTTCAGTACCAGGCACGTGTTTCTTCCTGGGAAGTGGGCTTTAAACCCAGTCACAAAGCTGTTGGCTACCTCCATAATATTTGTGCCACTATCTATTGCACCCATGGGCGTATTTTGCTAGGCCAGTCATTATTGTTGGGTTCACAGCTGGCTAAGATTGTTGGTGACTTTTTACCCCCTAAAACACGTTCCAGTACTATAAAAACTATAAAGTAGGAAAGAAGCTTCCTGGCTAGTACCAACAGGTTTTCTCCATGTCCTGTGACCAAAGCATGTGGTATCTTCAGCAATAAGTCCTTGCCATCAAGTTCTGCTGGACAACCAAGAGCAAAGGCAATATCTTGTATTGTTTGGGGGCAGTCTCCAGGATGCCCTGACCAACAGCTCAGGGAGAGGTATGCCATATGTGGCACTGAGCTTTTTATAAGGCAATCTATGGCTTCTGGTAGGAGCATAATACCCTGGGTAGGATAATTCCATATATATATATATATATATATATATATATATATATATATCCATCCAAATATTTGGAATATATCTTATATAAAATATACGTGCATATATCTTATAAAATAGTAGTTTCCATGTGTTTTTTTTTTTCAAACATTTCAAGTATTAGTTCTCCTTCCCCACATCCCCTCTGCCTGACCCCCTCCCCTCCCATTTAAACCTCCCTGGGAACTCAAGTTTTGTGTAACAATTCTTTTTCTTCTCTGTTATCATCTCTGTCATTTTCTTTTCAGTTTCTGGCATTTTTCTTCCTTTCTTAATTGAGATAAGTTTGTTGTAAGTTTTCAGTACAATAAATTCATGATATCAATACTTCAGAAAATTAAACCCATTACAGTGTTAGAATGTGGCCCCCTTAATGATGAAAAGGACACATTTTGAAGCCTTACCCCAACATTTGCTCTAATGACTCTACGGAGTATGCTGTAGATGTAACCAACCTTCTTATTAAATAAGAAACACAGAACCAATGCAAAGAAGAAAGCCAAGGTCAGAGCTATGAGCTAAAACCTTACCCTTCCTCCTGTGGTGGTCCTACCTCTCCGAACCAGAGCTACTTTCTGTGTTAAAGTCCTTATATAGAATTTCTGTTCTGCCTTCTCATTGGTTGTAAACCCAACCACATGACCGTGCTCATCATGGCCTGTCTGTATAGATCTCCAGGTTTTCCATGATTGGTATTGAGATTAAAGGCATGTGTATCCAATAATGGCTGTATCCCTGAACACACAGAGACTTACCCAGCTCTGCCTACCAAGTGCTGGGATTACAAGCGTACGCCACCACTGCCCTGCTTTCCTATGGCTTGCTAATAGCTCTGACCCCAGGCAACTTTATTTATTAACATACAAATAACATTTTAATACAAATAAAATATCACCATAGTATGCTAAGCATTCAAGTTGGTTAATTGATATATACACACACACATACATTTATGCATAAGTATATGTATATACATGAATATTCACATATAAAGAACAAGTATATAAATATGCAAGCATTCACTTATGTGCACATTTGTGTACATATAGAGAGAATAATTAATCATACATACATTGATTTTTTAAGACCATCCCAACATTTGTCATAGTAAAAAAAAAAAAATTAAACAACGAATTTCTCTGGCTGATCTAAAAAGAATGAAATATTTTGCAAGTAGTTAAAATCTTGTATGTAACCATGACCCTTGAGTGTTTTTATTAAGAAATTTACCTATGTAAAGACTAGGATCATCCATTCTTGTAGGGGACATTTGCAAACTATCTGCCCTTAATTTGAAAGCATTCGTTGTAATCTGGTGAACTTAGACTTTTCTCCAATTTGTTTGACAGTGCAGGTCAAAGAAATAAAATCCTCTTCCCATTGTGCTGTTTCTGGGAGTCAAAAGGAGACAGTAATAAAACCACGGCCTCTGGGAAACTGAGCATTTCTAAAGTCAAAACCATATAAACTTTAAAAACTTCAGTTTTGTATCAAATTTTAAACCTAATTTAAGTCTAAATGCCTAAACAGCAACCTTCTCTGACCTCTATAGAAAATAGATATTTCCCCATAAAGACGTTTTAAATGGGCCACTTATCTTTTTAATTCACTTTTGTGTTCCAGCTATTTCGAGTTAAATCAAATCAATTATTTTTAAAGCCAGTGAAACATACCATCAACTTCTCTAGTTTTTTTTTAATCTAATAATGATCCTATCATATCACCCTAAATCCATTAAACTGGTGCCATTTTCTATGAGCATATTTCTATCGTACCATACTTTGTGTGTTGTCAAACGTGAATAAAGCATAAAGTGTGTATTTTACGAGAGGTGTACATAGAAAGTCGTGACTACTATGGTGGAAACATGGCAAGAAGGATTATGAGGCAGAAAGACAAGGAATCAGAATGAATGTCTCTGGATGTGTGGGGCATTGGTAAGCAGTGAACGGCAGCTGTTAGACGGCAAAGAGGTACAGACTCCATTACCAAAATGGCCTCCCAACAACATGTTTAGAACTTGGTTTTTCCTGCTAATTTCAAGAAACCATTCACACTTTTAAGCAACCCTTTTCCTTCTTTCTGTGAATATTGCCCCTATCCACAAATTGCTGCTATCAGTTATAGTAGAAATAAAATGATTTTATTTCTATTTACAAATTCCTCAGCTTGGACAAATAGAGTCATTGCCATATATACACACATTTGTGTGTGTGTGTGTGTGTGTGTGTGTGTGTGTATGTGTGTGTGTGTGTTGCTAAAAGACCAATGATTTTCCATAGTCAAATTTCTAATTGCTTTGAGTGGAATATTTAAAGGTGAGAAAGCAGACATGCAGCTATATGGCCAAAACCACACACTTATGATATCTGGCTAAAGACAGAATAGACCATACAAATCATCAGACAGACCTTGAAAATAATAGAGTAGGGATGAAACTCAGTTGGTAGAGTGCTTGCCAAGCACACATTCCCCAGCATCACATACGCATGTGTGGTGATGCATGACTGTAATCCCAGCACTTGGGAAGTGGAGGCAGGAAGATGAGGCGTTCAAGAATGTTTGAGGGCAATCTGGAAAACATAAGACTGTGTCTAAAAAAGAAAGGAAGGGAAGGGAAAAGAGAGGAGAGAAGAGAAAGAAAAGGGAAGGAAGAATCTGCATACATAACCCACCCCCCAGCTCTCTCCAGCTCTGTGCCAATCAAAAACCAAATGGTTGGAAAAGAGTGGGTCCCATGCTGAAGTCTGTGAGAAGTGTGCTGTCTTGTCTGGCAGCCAAGGTGTGGTCAAGAAGGATGCCAAGAGGACATTCCTTCCTGTGTTTTCCTCTTGAGGGTATCTGCCAAAATTGATCCAACTGCAGCCTCCAGACTCAACAGGGGTTGTTGAGAAATCTTTGCCGCTCACATTTTGCCACGGTGTGAAGTGTGCTGGGTTCACAAATTAAGTTAGTTCTTGAAGACTTCTATGTGTACTTGCAATACATATGAAAACTGTCCTTAAGCTGAAAACATTCCTTCAGTTACATTGATTGACTTCCATCCTGCAAGCTTTTCCTCAGAAGGAGTGTTATTTTGAAAAGTGCATTAGAATGGGGGAGTCCATAGACTTTCCAGAGATGAGGTAGGAATCAGGAGTGACTGCTTCTGGGATACAGTGTTTCTTTGAGGGGGGTAAATGTTTACAACTGAAGAACAGTAATGATTGCACAAAATTGTGAATGGACTATGTTGTGAGACTGTTGACCTTATATAAGTTACATTAAAAAAAATGAGACCAAATATGATGTTATACACCCTAAATTCCAGCATTTGAGAGATAGAGGCAGGAGAGTTAGAAGCTTGGGGCCAGCCTGAGTTACACAGCCAGCTTGAGGCTAGCCTATATAAAGCTCTGTCTGGATATAAAGGGACAATAGTAATAAAAAAAAACATGTTGAAACATCAGCGAAGCTGATGCTCTGAGTAGGAAGGACTAGTGTCCATTAGAAATGTATGTATGCTGGCCCTTAAGAAAACATGGCATTTCTTCAAGCGTTTCTGGTAGAGAAACTGTCATGGTCACATTCAGAGGGGTAGGAAATCATGCTTCCCAATCCAGGGAAGCTGTATCCCTGCAATCAGTTAATTGCCAAGACTATTCCTTGGGGACTTAGCATCTAACAACTTCCTTCCTTTTGAAGTCCAGTAAACAATGGAAATACTGTTCTCCCTTCTGAGACTCATCACAGATCCCACAAGAAGACACCTGGGGAGTGGTGCGTGCCCACTGAACTGACTGCAGTGGATCCAAATATTATTGATGTTGCACTTTCTCCATATTCTCTTGTTAAGTGAGTTCTCCCTCGATGACTCCAGAAGTATAGCTCAGTGGAACTCATCTAGATGACCTTGGATAACAGCTTTCAACACAGACATTTCCCATAGAAAGGGATATGTGTGAGATATGTTTGGAGCACTCCTTAGCATGTATCTATGTGTAGAAATAGAACCAAAAATAATAATAGAGTCAACCTTGCATGCACTTCAGAGTTCTCTAGAAAAATGAACCAATAACATGTATATAAATATGTGATGGTATTTATTATGGGAATACCACAACTGCAGAGGACTCACATCATATGTCATCTGCAAGGCAGGGAACCAGGAAAACGAGGGTGTGCTTCATCTGAATCTGAAGGCTTGAGGACCATGTTACCCTCACTATAAAGCCAAAGGCCTAGGAATCAAGGCTTCAATGGTGACAGCAACAGGCAGTCATCTTAGGAAAAGAAGAGTCATCTTTCTTCTGTCTTATTTACCTACTCAGACCTTCCATGTACTTGATGACCTCCTCCCATGTGGATGAAGTTGATCTCTACTCCACTTAGTATCTCCCAGAAATACTATCACAGTGATGTTTAACCTGGGTATTTCTTAACCCAGTCAAGTTGGCACGTAAAATTTTTGTGCGCATAGATGTCTGTTTGTAAATAGAGACAGAGGGGACACAGGGAGGGGGGTTGAGGAAAGGGTGGGAGAGAGATGACCGCAGAAACAGAGAGATTGCAAGGTACTGGCTAATCCAATTATGGAAACAAAGAAGTCCCAATATTGGAAGTCAGTATGCTGGAGATCCAGGAAACCAATGGTATGGATCCAGTCAGAAATCTACCAGCTACAGAGCAGTAAAGTCAATGTGTTTGTTTTAGTCCAAAGGCAGGAAGATCCCAGAGTCCCAACCCAAAGTAGTCAGGCATGAGGAGATCATTCTTCCTCAGTCTTTTTATTCAATTCAGGCCTTCCATTGAACAGAAGAGTCCCACTCACACTGTGGTGGGCCATTTGCTAGTCTTCAGCCTATCAATTCAAATGTGGAAACACAGAAACATCCAAATGATGCTTGACTGAATGGCTGAACACTCTAGACTGGTCACACTGCCACAGAAAATTTACTATCACACCTGGTCATCACAACATTGAGTGAAAAGTGTATGCCTCATAGCTTCTAACACAGGGTCATCTGCTAAAAGCAGAAACATTTTCTGTTACAGGAGAATGTAGATTGCTTTCTCTCCAATTTGTTTATCAGGAGATGTATCCAGCATAAATGACAGGTA
This sequence comes from Peromyscus eremicus, assembly GCF_949786415.1. Taxonomy (NCBI): domain Eukaryota; kingdom Metazoa; phylum Chordata; class Mammalia; order Rodentia; family Cricetidae; genus Peromyscus; species Peromyscus eremicus. The sequence continues at coordinate 16,364,715 of NC_081420.1, forward strand.
GATAGATAGATAGATAGATAGATAGATAGATAGATAGATAGATAGATAGATAGATAGATAATTGGTTTCAAAGCCAAATAAGTCATTTAAAAGTCAAGAACATTAACTTTATTGTAATGGGTGTAACTGCTTGCAAAAATAAATAACAAGGAGCAGAGAGATTATGTTCCTGCCAGACTAGGTCATCTTTGTGCAACTTTTCAAGCCTGTAGAATTTGCCAGAGAGCATGAGAAGAACTCAATGCAAACTGATCCAGGAAAAAACTAAATTAAGATTATCTAAGAATGTTCACTGAAATGTGTTAATGGATTCAAAGTAGCTGCTAGGAAAATATCCTACCTGAACAAAGATGCATGCAAGGTTAATCATTCTCTTATGTGAGAGGCATAGAGGTTTAAGGCATGGTATTTCAATAGAGTATCCTTAGCATGCCCAGGGACTTGAGGACAGATTTTATATCTTTATCAGTTTCCAGGGTAAAGTAGAAAAGGTAGCATTAAGTTATGAAGGTGACTACATTAACTAACTCAACTGTGATTTAACTTGGTAAATGATCTATCACAACAGCTATCTTTTAACTGTGTGAGCATTTTGGATATATCACTCATGTAGCTGGATCATTCTTTTCACTGTCTGAAGATTTCAGCATTTCCAATGAGCCATGTGAAAGTATGCATTAGTCACAAATATCATGTCATTCTATGGATTAAGATCCCAATTTACTTACCCAAGGTGCTTACTGGAGCACCAAGGTCAAATACAGCAGGTGATGATGCACCTTGTCTCCGTTGGTCTTGGGGTCCCTAGCAAGGAGCAGCCATTCATGTCACTGCCTCACTCACAAGGATTCCTTCATGGACACAATGAATAGACATCTAACACCCTGTACTTGGACCAAGGTGAACATCAATCCAAAGAACAGATCCATTCTTAGAAACTATCCATCCACTGTTCTGCCTCCACTAAGGTCAGTGTTTCCCAAATGTTCTTTTGTCTTAGTCTTCTGGTACCAGGTATACTCCACAGTCTTGCGGTGGCCATCTCTAATACATCAACCTATACTTAGCAAGAGAGAGACCAACTCTCCAAGTCAAGGAGTTTATACAAGATGAGCAGGTAACTGCAACCAGGAACATATATGTTTTAGTTGGAACAGAGGTATGTCCAAAGGATTGAGGCATAAGGGAAGCTTTCGAAGATAAGAAAGTGTAAGTCCAGAGAAGAGTCTTTGAAGCAAAGGCTGCTGATCAGAGCTCATTGCAGAGGCTGGCATTGGCTCACTGAAGGATATGACCATAATTAGGCAAATATACTCATGCAAGTGGTTTATCTGGAATATTCTGGGTTTGAGGAATTTCCAGCACCTTTTTATAATGTCCAGTCTCTGGAGCTAGGGAAGGATGTCAGGAGATTGAAGAAAATGTGCAGAGCTGTGAGCAGATAAGATCTGCTTTATTCACATCAGGTGACCAGACCCACCTCTGGTCGAGGAGGATACTTATACAAGATTACACAAAAGTGGAGTTGGCCAGGAATGATTCATGGTTCCACAATGCATTACATCATTGGTCACATAGGCTGCTGACTCAGATTCCCAGATATTCGGTGTCTGCCATCTTTAGCTTCTTCTAGATAGCTACATTTTAGTACCATGTTGTCTGCACCTTTATATGGGCTAATTTATGCCCTTTGCTTTGCCTCCTTTCACCTTCCCATCATCTGCGTTCCTGTGTCAGGGCCCCTCCTTCATGGCCTTCTGGCTCCACTTTATGAGGGTTTGATGTTAGTGGCCCCATTTTGAAACTGACACAACTTAATCCTCCTTATATTCTTAAGACCTTACAGTATGGCTCTTACAAGGCAAGCGGGATTGAAGTGGGAGCCTCACATGTGCTCCCAATCCTCAGACTCCTGCACCAAGAACAAAGAGGTGACATCCAAAGAAAACATCTAAGAGGCATCAGGAGCAAGTTTCCACTCTCTTCTGTTTATAGCACCTACTCCTGTCACTTGTATTGATGCTCAAAGGGCGCCAGAAGAGATAATGACTTGGAGAAAACAGTCGTTTTCAGCTGTTGATGATGATGATAAGATCTAGATTCTAAGGAAAACAGATCCTCTTTATGTCACAGCTCAGAAGTGGATAAAAGTTTTAGGAGCTTCCAGATGACTGAAAGATAAAGATGAAAGAGAACACACAAACAGCAGACACTTAGGCATTAGCCTGGAGCTCAAGAGCAACAGGAAAGGCTGAGGATCCGACAAAGGAGCGACAGAAGGAAATGAGAAGATGAACCGGGAACTAGAAGGGAAAGGACACCACATGGACCTGGAAGACCTAGGGTGCCAATAAACAGCTTTCCCATCATCCTTCTCCCCTCAGCAAAAGAGGCAAAATACACCCTGTGGATCAAGAGAGGAAGCACTGTCTTTATGAAGCTGTAGAAATGAAGGTAGTTTGATTATGCTGTACAACATTGGCTGTTGGAAATCAGACGGGTCTTGATATAAAGTAATGGTTCTCAATCTGTGGGTCAAGACCCCTTTGGGATTATATATCATATGTTTGCATTATGATTCATAACAGAAGCAAAATGACAGTTATGGAGTAGCAACAAAATAATGTTATTGTTGGGAGTCACCACAGCATGAGGAACTGTATTAAAGGGTCACAGCATTAGGAAGGTTGAGAAGCATTGGTGTAGAGGGAGGGGTGGTGCTCACTCTTAACTGTGAATGGTCCTTCAGCGCTCATCTTAACTACAAAGTATATGGGTTGTGTTATGGGCCCTCACGGTACAGCCTGCTGCCACAGTTCTGCCTCTCTGGATCCACCCCTCTGTGTGAGTTTGAGTTAGTTACACTTCTTTTTTTCCATTTTGCCTGTACTAAAGATTGAGGGGGGGAGCCTCACATGTGCTAGACAAGCACTCTACCACTGAGATACAGCCCCAGCCCTAGGTTCAATAGGCATCTAACGACAGTTTTCTCATGGATGTATACCAGCCTGAGAAACTGTGCCAATCCATGTTTGAAATGTCGCTATGTCCTTCTTTCTGACCTCAAAGTCACTCTAGAATGCCAACAAATTCTGATTCTTTTAGCGCAACCTTAAACATGGCACACTGAAATTTTGAGAAGGATTTTTCTGTTCAGTCTTAGTGATTAAACATAGCTCTCAATCATTAGTGGGCATGGGAATCACCTGGGGATATTGTTAAAAATGTAGTTTCTGGTTCAGCACGTCTGTAGTGCTAACACGCTCCCATGTGAAGCCAGTACTGCTAGGCTGTGATCACACTTTGAGGATGGAAGATTCGGAGAACAATCAAATGCTGAGAGGCACGGCATGCAGGCAGCACCAGAGGGGTGGTAATAATGCTGCTAGCAAACAGAACTGGAAAGATACTTTCTGATCATGAAATAAGTTTGTATTCCTCCATTCTTAAGAGCACTCCACAAGTCAGCCACAAAGGAATGGATCATCCTCACCCTCTGGTCAATTTATGGTTCTTAAATGTAAAACCTCACATACAAATTTGAGTATATGAAATTAACCAGTACCTTCCTGAAGTTGCATGAATTGTCACCATTTCAAAGTGAGGTTTTTGTTGTGTACTTACCAAAGTGACAGGCTGAAGTTGTACTTTCTAGTCAGAGGGTGGTGGTGATTGGGGTAAAACAGAGACTATTCATATAGAGACTAAACTAAAACCAAGTTTTTCCTCTATGTAAATGCTGTAGAATTGTGATGTTTGAGAAAATAAATGCAACTGGAGAGCAACATCTTAAGCAAAATAATCCAGATAGAGAAGGGCAACTGTTATGATGTTTTCTTTCGTTTTTGATGCTAGATCTTATATGAACACACAGAGACGTACATGGAGTATATATGACAGCAGAAGAGGGACAGGGGAAGAAGGAAACTAGTGAGAAGGGAGAGGGGAGAGAAGGTGAAGGCCACAGAGTGACAACAATCAGAGTTTGCTTTATGAAATCCAGCATCTGTACAATGAATCTGCAGCAATAAAAATAAATGGCAAGGAAGAGAAGAGACTTGAAAAGATGTTCTCTCATGATACCCATTGTCTTATTAATAAAGAAATGCATCTCATTTTGATTTCTTTAGCGTTGCCCTTCTGGCTGTGTAGCTAACCACTGGAGAAATTCAATCCAGGGCTCAAATCACAACCCCAAAACTTCTAGTTCCCCTCTTTGTCTTTGCCACTTTAAGCCTTTCCAACTTAATGGTGTCTTTCTGATAATCATTTTATGATATGAATTTTTACAAAAGTTATCATGCCTGGCTTCTAACAGAGATCTGGCACATACATGGATTAGCTGTAAAGGGCTGACCTGGGGTCCTCTTAAAGCAGCTGTGGACAGTAGGGCCATCATGTCAGTATAGACCTAAGGACACTGAACCAGAGGCAAGAAAAACCTGCTTTGGAAAATATATGTTCCATCACAGGACATCTGGGTTACACATGTTCCAAAGAACAGAGCACAGATGTGCTCCTCACACAGAAACATGTTCTGAGAACAATAACCCATTTTTGAGAGCATCCAAAAAAGTCACTGGTGGAATCCAAATAGCACTCAAAACCGAGGAGAGTGCTCCACCATCAAGGACTGTGTTACCCAGTGCCAAATAATACTATTAAGGTTGCTTTTCTCACACACAGAAACAAATTGCTTAAATTTGTGTCTCCAAATCCATGAGGCCCAAACCTGTGTTCAAACATGTGACAAAGTGAAAGACTACATAACTTGCTTTGGGCTGAGTTTACTGCATTTGGAGTTTAAAATAAAACTCTTACTTATTTTGGTCTTCCATAACATTAAGAACTATCTTGATGAATATTTTAATCTAGTCACTGAAAAGCCCTGCTTTGTGTATCAAACTTTTCCTATAGAAGAGTCTAGTCCTAGAAGGGAAGGACAGATGAATACATCTTTAAAATTACCCTTAAGAAGCTAATGGTCTGATTGGGAAAAGACCCTAACATCAACTAAAAGTAACAGAGAGCTGGTCTTGATGCTATGAAATGAGATAACCTCAGATTCCCATAATAAAATGCTTCGAAGCTAAAGGGTGGTCAGCCAGACTGACTCCAGATCCCCCAATTCCAATCCCAACTCTTCCACTTACTGTCTATCTAACCATGGACAGGTTACTTAATTCACTTGTTCCTCTATGTCCCTACTTGTCAAATCATGTAAAGATAGTATGCAGGTTTGACATGAGTATTTCATAGATTTATAGTACCATACAGTCTGTAGTATAAGTGCTGCATGAACCTGGACTGCTTTACCCATGGTTCTTTAGTGAGATCTGTTTAATTCCCAGTGTCTTCATTTATAACACAACCTGCCCAAAGCCTACAGGATAGTTAGAGACAATCGGAAGTCTGGTGACATAGTTGACAAATCCCTGCTACCTGTCACCATCTTGGGAGTGATGAAACAGCTCATCTCTGAACATCACAAAGACCTAAGAAAAGTTGGCGCTGTGTGGTTCCTATTTTCTCTCTCACTCACACCAACTGCACTATGCAAACTTGGTGTGTTTGCATCCACTAAAAACGGGCTCAGCCCAGTGGGCTTAATCTATTACTGGAAAAAACCTTGGCAAGGACTTCATGCTCCTAGCGGGGTTGATTTACAGTAGGGGGAAAATGGAAGGGAGAAATATTAAAATAAAGTGCAATCATGTTTCTATTTAAAAATGGTTACTGCCAGCAGTATTGCAAAATAATGCTGGCCTGCAACCAGAAAGCTGCACCTGCAGAGATTCCAGCTGCAGAACACTGGAGCCCTCACTGTGATTGCTCAATATCTCTCCCATTTAGCACCACTGGCAAAAATTTGGCAAATCTTATATACACACAAACACACACATATTCCTACACACTTGCTGCCAACGTGCTTAGCCCCTGTGTCCTTAACATTGGCATTCTCTTAAAGGTTGTCAGTGGGATGTTCTTCTTTCAAAACTACTCAGGAAGTACCTTTTCTTTCACTCCCTAAATTGAAATTATGCTTACATTTCTACCCAGCAAGTGGAACCCTCTGAAGTCTAGTTGCATCTGTAGTATTAATGTGCTTTCATGACTCGCATTTAAGACCTGTATACTACTAGACGATTTTGTCTCCTTTTAGAGAGATCCATTTAAAGGCCAGAAATTTGTGACTTTTTTTTTTTTACCTGCACTGGTACCTTCTTCTTAGGAACTCCTGGGACATCGCTGACCGAGTGGTAATGGCCAAGCATTTAGAAATGCAGCACAAATGCATGGCTCACTAGTGTTCAGATGGACTAGCGGAGTGTCAAAACCAGAGACCAGGTGTCACACAGCAGATCCACCTGGGTGGTAGCAGACCCCTGCCTGGATCGCTTGTGGACCAGGCACTCTCTATACCTTGGTTTACTTCTCCCTACAGTGGGGATTTTAAAAGCCATTCCACCCAGCTCGGAGAGCTGTCGCAGAAAACTTCTAATGAACACACAATAAAACTGCACAGATCTTCACAGATGGCAGCCAAGTTGTTCAAGCAAAATATGAATTTACTCCAAACCCTGCAAAGACAACTCAGAAAAGAGGCAATGTCACACTCTCTGTTCTGCCTCCCTTTTAGTGGCCTATCTTGGTCACTTCTGAAATCACAGGCTTACTATTCAAAAAAAAAAAATCCTCAAAGTATTCTACAGCGTGAGTGTGAAACAGAAAATACTAATTAGATGGTCAGTGGCTTGAGGGAGAATGTGAAAAGTACTGACTTTAGTTATGTCCTGAAGGTCAAGACTGATGGGGAGCCTGTGAATGAGACCAGAAACTAAAGAAAGAGAAGGAAGCTTTATTATGTATGAATTAAAGTCAGAGTTTATTAAGAAAAGGTTTTAACATAGACTCTCATTCATGAATGTTGAGGAGAAAACAAATGTGTAGGAGCTGGACAGCGGTGCACTCCCTGGGGAGCTGGACAGTGATGGACAGCCTGGGCAACTGGACTGTGGTGCACTCACTGGGGAGCCAGATAGTGATGCACTTCCTGGAATGGACATTGATTCTCCGGAGAGTCAGGAGAGGGAAGCTTTACAAGAAGAAGCAGGAATCTGTGAGGGAAAATTGAGAGCAACTCAGGCTTCTCTGATGCATCTTCTTCCTTTGAAACTGTGCTGACAAGTGAGAGCCATCTTTTTAAATATGTTTCTTTTTGTATTGTCACACCCTGAACCAGAAGGGTCCAGTCACGGGAAACCATAATTATAGTAAAACACACTGAGGACAATGACAGGCTGAGCACAAACGAGAGATACCTGACATGCTCCTAGAAATTAGGAAAGACTGAAAAGACAAAGTTCCTAATCTGAGGGAAGAGAATATGCTGTAACTCAGAAAAACATTGTCTCTAGAAAACAGTCCCATTTCCAGATGGAATCCCCACTTACCTCCTCCAATAAGCCAAAAGGCTATGTGAAAACACACACATACATGCTACACTTTTTCTTTGATAATTTTGTACATTTTCAATGTATTTTTGATCATATCTCTCCATCATTACTTCTCTCCAATTCCCCCTAATGCCCCCACCCCAGCTCCCTCAAAATTTTGTCTTCCATTTTTTGTTGTTATTATTAATGAACTCTGCATCCATTTAGTGTTGCCCATATGCACACAGGTGTGGGGCTAGCCACCGGCACATGGGCAACCTACTTTCATGTCCCCCAAAGAGAGAAATTTACTTCCTTTCAGCAACTATCAACCGCCAACAGCTTCTCTTCCAAGGGTCTTCCTCATGGCCCCTCCCCCATTTGTGTTGGAGTTCTGACTGACTTGCCACTGTGCCAATTTTGGGCAGGTAACCGTAGCTGCTGTGAGTTGGTGTGTGCCACAGCCCATGTCAAGCCCAGAAGCTCTCCTCCTCATCTACCCCCTCTTACATTCTTTCTGCCTACGCTTCTTCAATGTTCTCTGAGCCTGGGTAGAAGAGGTTTTATGCTCCATGAGGAACGCCATGCCCTGCCTCAGGGAGCATACAGTTTGATTCCAGATGCTGCTTCTGTTATGTTATTGGCTATTCATTTTAAAGCCGACTGTTGGCAGGCACAAAGGAGGAAAGAGCCAGATTCCTTCCAACACTCCTTCTTCCTGGACATCAGAGCCCAAGCTCCTGCCATCAGGGGAATGTGAACACATGACTTTTTCGATGTGTGGAGTCTGGAAGTGACTTATCATGTGTTGGTGCAAGAGATATATGGAATCTGGGAGGGACATAGCCTGTGTCGGTGCAAACTGAACTTCTGTGCTATGTCACACTATTGATTTGTCAAGCTCAGCCGTTCTTAGAGTCAAGGTCACTTACTCCATGAAGCTTTTCTCCATCAGCCTGCTCAGTCAATAGCCTCTACCCCGAAGATGAGGCAGATGGGCCTCTACTCTGAATTCTAGTGTGTAACAAGGTGCACACCAGTAGAGGTAGAATAGACCAGAGCATGAGACCAGAGAAGCCACCCCTTAGGACCATGGTATGGACTCACCTCTATTCCCTCCACATAAGCTCTCACACAGCCCAGTATAGCTTCAAACTTGCTATGTTGCTTAGGATAACCTTGAACTTCTGATCTGCCTGCATCCACCTCTTGAGTGCTTGGATTTTATGGGTGCACCACCACACCCTCTTCTATGTGGTACCAGGGCCGAACCAGGGCTTCCTGCATGCTAGACAAGCACTCTAACACTAGTCCCTTGCACCACCTCTTTGCCAGTGTTTCTAGCAGTTTCCAGGACTTCACTTGCTTATCAGTCATTGCAGAGGATTTCTGTCCACAACCCATGACAATTTGGAAGGAAAACACTGCACATAGTTCTTGAGCTGAAACCAGAAAGGCTCTAAAAGACATTTGTGTACCTCTAGTCTTACATGAGGCCATGGTTACAATCTTGTCCAATTGTGTTTAGACCCTCATTCCTCCACTTACTCCAGAGCACAATTATCTAACTCATTTCTAACACATGGGATTGGACTGATCATTCATTAGCATTCTAATGTGTCCTGAAACCCCAAAAAGGAAAACACTGGAGTATCTTCAAGATCTTTGGGTAGTTCGTGTGTTTCTAATCCTCATAGAGTTGAGTAGAGTAAAAATACAACCTTTGCTTATGGCAGGCCCACGTATGTGCACAGGGGAAGTTCAGAGGACTTGCATGAGCAGATGCCAGATGGGAATATCTGATGGAATAGCAAAGAATACAGACCTCTGTTCTGTGTGCAGCATTTTTGCTTTGCAATGAGCTGGGCTACTGGCTTTCAAGTCAGTAAACTAGGTGACTTATTTCAAAAAGGAATTCATCAGAAACTCATTAGTAAGGCTGTTGGCTTGACCCTGGCTCCTGATTAATAATCAGTTCCTAGGCATTGTCAGCAGAACTTACTGTGTTGAGAATGACAAGAAAATCATCTGAGAAAGCATTTAAGTTTGGCTCTGATTTCCCCACTAGCATTTGATTCTTCTGGAAATATGTGAGCCTTCGATGTGCTCAGCCTACTAACACAAAACCGAGCGCCCAGAGAGTAAAATCCTGACAGCTCTTATTAAGGTAAAAATGAGGTTACAGAATTCATTTTCAAAGTTTCTTCTCACTTTATTTTTTTTTTTCCAAATTAAATTGGCGCTACCGAATTTAATGACAAGGCTACCCTGCTGAGTCCACAGCCCAGAAAGCCGATCCTCTCCTTGGTCTGAGGATCCTTGTCTTCTCTAATGTCTCTTATAATGTGACTAATAACCAGCCACCAGCATATATACCATGTCATCTCGTCGATGCACACGGCAAATGCTGGAGCAGCTACTCTGACAATAGGAACCTGCATAATCAGTTCGGGTTTCTTTGTTACATCTCACAGTGTGAAGATGGCTTCCACTCAGCATGTCACCAGAGAAACAAACAAGTGCTCTGCCTGTCCTGCCATCAATCTCTCCTCCTTTCTGTCATCCGAGCTCCACTCAGGCCACCCCTAAGCGGCCCTTCGTCCTCCTGGGGAAGGGAAGTACCCCAGGTCTTTGAGCTCAGACCTTTGATAGGGCCTCCCACTGTCCTCCTGCCAACTGGATATCAGAAAGAGATAAAAATGCAGACAGCAAAGGAACTTTACAGGCTTCCCAATGCTGGTCTCCTTAAGAGAAAAAATAATAATAATAATAAGCTCATTAAAATCCGGTTGAGCCTGACATCCTCCCTTTTACCTTTTCAATCTTTTTATAGTCTCAAATCATTAGCTATCAGCATGAAGCTGAAAGGTAGATCTAGCCGTCTATGGAACGGTGGCTTGGTGACACGGTTGGCAATAATGCTTCTGAGGAGCCTGTCACATTCTCTCCCCAAACAAGTCTCATTAATGCTCAAACTGCTCCGACTGTCTTTATTTTCTCTCAGCTTTCTTTCTCCTAGTTTCTCTCTAATTAGCTTAGTTTTTTTTTTTTTCAGGCTCCCTTGTTGCACAGTTTGAGTTTAAAGGGAAAAAAAGGAAGTAGATGTCATTTCCACGAACCCCAAGGCCGAGTTAATCAGCAGAATTAATGACTCTATTATCCATTAGACTGGGGGCAGCAGCTCTTATCTCCAAACACCCTGTGTTCACCATCCACCACGCTTCTTCATTTTGCCCTGACAAGTGTAAACTTTTGCTCTTTCTGAGAAAATTCTGAGGTTCCACTTATTTGTACAGCGTTTCCTTTTTGGCTCCGGGGTGTGAACCAGGAGGTGATGTGCTAGGTGTAACTGCCTCTGCCTGTGGTGTCCATGCTGAGAACATATCATGCTGCTAAATGAGGAGAGATGAAAGGAAGTCCCAGGCAAGCCTGAGAAAGGGCCCTGACCTAGCCGTCCCCGGGTGACTCACCACAATCAATAATTCCTTACTGCAGAAACTTCATAGGAACAGCTTCAGACACACACACAATGAAAATACGTCTCTGCTTTTTCAGAAACATGCTGTGGAAATAGAAACTACATGAAAACTTACACTAGCTGTCAGTTAATTTGATAAATTTTAACATAACCATCACTAAAGGTTGAATAGCATTTGAAAACATATTTTCAGTGCGTGAGGGTGTACAATTCTAACACTATAGTTGCTTCCTCTTCTTCTTCTGCAAAGTTGAAGAAATATAATTCTTTATTCTCGAAGTCAATACTAACAAGATCATTGAAACATTTAGTACCTATTCAAAATGCTTCTTTTAGAGGCATCTATCTGGAGTCCATCAGAAGATTAGAAGGGTTTTAACCTTTCATAATTCAGCAAAACATCACCAATAGAAATTCTCCATTTAATTTTTAATGGTATATCTATCAATGTAAAAAAAAAAGGATGAATACAGATTTTTTTCTGGCCTGTGAAATAGATTTACAAATATATATTTACAAAAATATAAATACCATGGCATTGCAGAGAAAATATCTCCATTGTTTTTCTTTGAATACCACTCATTTCTCTTCCAATCTAAACAGCCTGGGGGGCAGCTAGATGGCTTAGTGGCTAAGAATGCTTTCTGCTCTTGCCACAACAGGCAGCTCATAACCACCTCTAACTCCACCCCCAAATGATCCCATGCACTCTTTCGGACTCCACAGGCACCAACACAAATGTACACACACACACACACACACACACACACACACACACGCACGCACGCGCGCGCACACGTACTGATAAGTAAAAATAATTAAAAACTTTTAGTGTTGTTTGGTAGATGACCTTTGCTCCAAAAGACCACGAGAAAAAAGAAGAAAAAAAAAACTTTATAGGTGAAAAATCTTGCCTTAAATAGATTTGAAGTATTCCTGAGTCAAAACTTAATGCATATGCTCATTACCACCATCACTTCCTAGTTTTTACTATCAATTTATTCCACACACTATACCTGAAGTACTATTAACAAGAACGTCATCCTAACATTGGCTTCGTGCATTGGCACGTGTGCTCATACAGACGATACTATTCTTGTTAAGTGGGAGGGGATACATGAAATGAGAATGGGAACTAATTTGGAAGGGGAAGTAGGTGAGTGGAAAGAAGACAAGACAAGGCTAATGGAGAGTAGACAGGATTCAAATGCATTATATACACGCAGAATACATATGAAAAAGTCCTAACAAAACCAAGTATTACATAGTTTATGTTTATTAAAAACTCCAAATGAATACTAGCTACAATAAGAAACTAGAAAGGGCACAGGTTGGAAAGAGGGAAAAGACGAGCAAGCGTGGGAGGGGCCAGAGCAGGTAGACATGGGAATGAAAATGCCATGTATTGTTACTAATTTTTAAATTTTCGTTGTTTTATTTAGTGTGCGTGTGTGCGTGTGTGCGTGTGTGCGTGTGTGTGTGTGTGTGTGTGTGTGTGTGTGTATGTGTGTGTGTGTGTTCATGGCATGAATGCAAAGGCCCGAGGACAACTTTTCAGAGTCATCTCTCTCCTTCTACCATGTGGCTCCTAGAGGTGAAATTCAGGTGGTCAGGTTTGGTAGCTGTGACTGATGAGCCATCCCTCTAGTTCACCTACTAATTTTTTAATGGAAATAAAAAGAAAAAAGGAGATCATTCTCAATCCTGACAGTACATTTTAATCATTTAGGTACTTTGAAAATATTACTATTCAGGCTCTGATCCAAAGATTCCAGTTACGTTGGTCCAAGTCGGGGCCTGGGCACTGCTAATAGCATGTGGAGCAGGGGTGATGAGGACCCACCTCAAGGAAGATGGCCAGCAGGATTTTTCTACCAGGGTTCTCTGTGAAGACTTTTCAGGTGTCAGTGAAGAGCCAGCACACTTTGTCATAGGGACATTCACTTCTATCCCACTGCTTATGACATGGACAAAGTCCCCAGACAATCCCCAGGACAGCAACTATTCTGAGTTTCTAGTGAATTTGGATTTGCAATCTCAGTTCTGAAACTGAAGACAGTTATAAGTTTACCATTAAAAAATTCTGATTATATTTAGTTATTCATCTATTTATTGATTTGTGGATCTGTGTGTGGATATGTGTGTATGTGTATGTGTGTGTACGAGTGTGTACATGTGCTCATACAGCACAAGTGTAAAGGTCAAAGAACAACTTACAGGAGTGAATTCTCTTCTACAATGTGGGTCTCAGGAATCAAATTTAGGCCATTGTGTTTGGCAGCAATCATCTTTGCCTGCCCTAAATTTCTCATTTTTAGTGTTGGTTTCATGTTAGGATCAACTGAAATTTTTCTTAGAAATGCAGACTCCAGTGTTTGAGGCCCAAACACCATTATCTACATTTTATAAAATTTTTCAAGTGATGCTTAGGACTTAGCTGGCTAATGGTGGTTAGATTTTCATATACGAAATCAAGAAAATGTCTCAAAAAATATATATACAGAAATGTGTATTTCTGTCTGAAAAGAAAGTCTTTCATTGCTACGGCCAAAGGCTTTGGACCCTGACATGTATTTGAATTCAAGGTTTGCCATCACAAAGTCCTGTGACCTCGGGCAGTTTACCCAATGCCTCTGTGTACTGGGAAAGTAAGAATAGAAGAAGGTGTCCCTAATGGTGCTTCTGTGACGTGCCCCAGGAGTGAGGAGCACAGCAAAGGAGCAAGTGTGTAGATACCCATTCCTCATCCTTCCCACTGTAAAAATGAAAGAAAGGAGAGAGAGACAGAGACAGAGAGGCAGAGAGAGAGACAGAGACAGAGAGAGAGACAGAGACAGAGAGAGAGAGACAGAGACAGAGACAGAGAGGCAGAGAGAGAGACAGAGACAGAGAGGCAGAGAAAGGAAAGGAAGAAAGGAAGGGAAGGAGGGAGAGAGGAAGGAAAGGAGGGAGGGAGGGAGGGAGGGAGGGAGGGAGGGAGGGAGGGAGAGAGGGAGGGATGGAGGGGTGCAATACAAAGAGAGGCTGACATCTGACAAAACATAAAGATAAGATATCAAGATTATATGGATCACTTCCCTTAAATCTAACTAACTTCCAGTAACTGGAGGGGAAGAATTTCAATGCAAAAGGGCTCTGGGTTTCAAAATACAGTTTCAGTGATTTTCTGAAATATGTTGCTCAACTCCTAGCATAACCATGTCTCATTGATTTTTTTGTAAATGGTTTGGAAACAACTCAGAAACTAACTATGACTCATGACAAATTCATGAAAGAAAAAAAAATCAGATTCCATTTGAAATTGCAGGTGTTGATTATAAAAACAGCAAAAGATACAGTAAACCAGGACTCTGTACCTTTCCATTCCCCAAGTGGTTTCTCCCTCTCAGATGTGAGAACCTAGCTTCAATTTCTTTATTTATCAGTACTTTCTTAATTCAACAGCCCTGCAGAACATGGATCTACCATCAGACCAACAGCTATTTTACTTCTGGCATAAACCCAAAGGACGCTACATCCAACTACAGAGGTACTTGCTCATCTGTATTCATTGCTACTCTATTAACAGTAGCCCCTAGACACTAGGTAAATCAGACATTCAGAATATGAGGCCCAGGAATCCATGTTTTCACAAGTTCTTTGAGTGACGCTAAGGATAGTAAGTCTTCAGAACCTTGCTTCTTGCAGAGAAGAAAAGTACCGAGCTGAAACTTCCATGTTATAAAGAGATCTTACCCAGGGTTTCCAGGTACCTGGATTCTCCTCTTCAGGGCTCATGGACGCTCCACACTTGAGTTTACTGAGGTAGCACAGATTGTGTCCTATTCTACCTACAAAGGCTACATTCAAACCATAACAAATATCTCAGGAAGAAAATGAGCTCACAGTAACATGGGCCAAAGGAACAAAGGACTTGGAGAGATATTAGTTACCTCCAAAAAAGAAAATAAAGCATACCAGGCAACAGAGTCTATCATAAGCAAAAATAATTAGGACAGCGGAACCAGGAACTTAAAAGATAGCTGATCTGTTATATCAGAAGGAAAAATTACTTATTAATACTAATTACAGAAATGTTAAAGTAAATACAGATATGTTAAGAAATAAGTCTGGCTGGGCAGTGGTGGCGCATGCCTTTAATCCCAGCACTTGGGAGGCAGAGGCAGGTGGATCTCTGTGACTTCGAGGCCAGCCTGGGCTACCAAGTGAGTTCCAGGAAAGGCGCAAAGCTACACAGAGAAACCCTGTCTCTAAAAACCAAAAAAAAAAAAAAGAAAAGAAAAGAAAAGAAAGAAAGAAAGAAAGAAAGAAAGAAATAAGTCATTGAATTGAGACAAGCTAGGGGGAAATATAAGGAAAATGGAGAAAAGTTTAAAATGATTAGAGAAGTATCTACAGATAAAAACTGTAACAACCAACATGTAAGTACATTGACTAGAATAAATGACAAAAATGGATGTCACTAAAGAAAACATTGGTGAATTTGGATTCACAGAGAGAAATGGCCCAGAATAGAACAGCAAAATAAAAAGGGGGGGGGGGAATAAATGAGAATTGTAACCCAACCTCAAACAAGCCGTTATACGTTTATGTGGAGTCCCAAAAAGACAAGAGAAGAGGAGGAGGAAAGCATTGAAAGAACAAGCTGCAAACTGGATGAAAACTACAAACTCACCGTTTTCAGAGTCTCAACCAACTCCAAGAGAAATGAAGAAAACAACACGAAGGCCCATTTAAATCAAAGTGTTTTAAAATAATGCAAGACTGTGAAAACATACAAAAGCAGAAGAGGAGAAGAACAGAAGAGGAGAAGAACAGCAGTAGCTGTACCAAAAGCAGGCCAGGACACGGCTGTGGGAGACGAGGGGAAACACCTGTCAAGCTGTGTCCTCCATCCAGAGAAGGGACCTGAAAATAAAGGGAAAAATAAAGACATTCCCACCATACAAAATCTGAAAGAATGTACGGTTGGCCCACCTGCATCATAAAAAGTGTTGGAAACCGTCTCTCAAGCAAGGGAAAATGAATGCTACCTGAGGACCTGAGCAATGGAGTGGGAAATGGCAGAAATAGTAAACAAACATGTGGAGGGGAAAGGAAGTTTACATATTATCCCAATCATTTTAAGTAAGTATATAGTGTAGAAAATAATAAAATATATTGTGATTTCATTTCATAGGTCGAAAGGCTAAGGGCAGGGAATAGAATAGAAGCATGTGGTTGCAAGACTCTTGGGTGAATCAAAGGAGTTGGTGGGGTCATTTTTTTATAAAATGACATGATGTTGTTTATATGGAAATATAAGGTCCTGAAAAAAATGTACAGAAAAAAAGAAAGAGGACTTACATTACCTCATTTCAAGATGTCGTGATGGGGCATTAAAAAATACGTGGATCAATGAGACAGAGGGGACTCTGAAAGCCACTTTTAGATCATCAGTTGACTTCTGACATGATACCAAAGGCAGTGATCGGGTACCAGAGTGAATTAGACAGCTGTGTGCAAGAAAGAAATGACTGGTCTTGGTAATGCACCCTGTAATCCTAGCACTTTGGAGGTGGGGACAGGCACAAATGTGTATGTGCACTTGTGTGTAGGTGCAGGTGTGTGTGTGTGTGTGTGTGTGTGTGTGTGTGTGTGTGTGTGTATGCCTGTGGAGGTCAGAAGTCAAAGTTACTTTTCACCTTAATTTTTTTTAGGCAGGGTTACTTTAGTTAGACCTGCTGGCCAGCAAAGCATAGGGACCCTGTTGTCTCTGTCCCCCATTGCTGGGATTAGAGGTACACATAAACACACCCAGCTTTTCACAGGGGTGCTAGGGATCCAAGCTCAAGTCCTCATCTTGTGCAGAAATACTTTACCACCTGAACATCTCCCTAGCCCCAACTGCTAGCTCACTAAAATACCATACAGTCACATGAAAATATACTCCACTAAAGAAAAAAGTTAATTAGACTTTAAGAACAGAATTTTGCTCTTCAAAGACCAGCACAATAAAAATGACATGGCCACCATGCAAGAGGACTGTAAACCCAATGAAGAACTTAGCCCTACAACATTTACTATCACACAGCTGAGTAACAAGTAAACCAGGAACCTAAGAAAAATGTTGCAAAATATTTGACCCAATGCTTCACTAAAGAAAATAAAAATGGCCATCTGACAGATGGCCATTTTAACAGATGGCAACAAAAAAATGTATGGAAAAGATACTGAACATCATTATTCACTAGAGGCAAAGCAAATTAAAGCCACATGAGGCACCACTATACACTCACTAGAGTGGCCAAAGGTTATTTTATTTTATTATTTTATTTTGGTCTTTTCAGACAGGGTTTCTCTGTGTAGCCCTGGCTGTCCTGGAACTTGCTCCACAGACCAGGCTGGACTCGAACTCAGAGATCCACCTGCCTCTGCCTCCTGAGTGCTGGGATTAAAGGCATGGGCCATCACTGCCTGGCAGGAGTGGCCAAAATTTAAAAGTCTGAGCATAATATTTTTGACACAAAAACTAAGAAATATTAAACAAAACAACTGACAAATTAGGCACATAAAATTAAAAACTTCTTTATTATAGAGAAGTAAAAACATTATAAAATATTCTAAAATGAAGTATTGAAGTGGTAACATCAAAATGTATGACAATGGGTTACTTTGCCTTGATGGACAAAGAATTCTTACAAATTATTTTAGCTCAAAAGGAAAAAGGTCACAAAGAAAAATAGTCACAACAATATGAAACTATGTTCCTCTCCCTGTATTACCAAGGAAAGAAAATGCA